>NC_056733.1:1486752259-1486767259 GCF_019279795.1 Protopterus annectens | reverse complement strand
AACGAACCTTGCTGTCATTGGGACCACCCTGTTCCTAGGGGGGGACTCAACCACAGCAAGTTATTTTATCTTGATATTTTGTAACATGTCTGTAAAACAAGTACAGCAATCTTGTATACTTAATAAACCAGGTGGGTAATAACCCTTATTTTATATCACCTTTAAAATTCAAATATAGCTCTTTATAGTAACAGTGTTTTATCAAGTAACAGGTTTCATAATTCTGTTAAATATTTTACCAATGATATAATGCTCCTGGTTTAGTTAAAACCAGCTGGTAGACATTCTCTCTACTAAAATTAACAACATAGCCAGCTTTAGGTGCATGCAATACCGGTTGCTACAGGAGGCCTTGGATTCTTAACTGTTTGGAGGCCCCATAAAAGCTGCTGCTAGTTAGAGAAAAATGTATTAATTTCCCAATTACAATAAATACTCTGAGGCCCCAGCATGTGTGCCAGAATCCATGCACTGGAGGTGAGGTACTGATCATATGTTTGCCCAAATAGCTATATGCGCTTGTTCAATGCCTCTGTAAAAGGTATTTGCTAAAATCTTTCAGTGTATTGAACGGGAAGATAAAGGAGTACCATTGTAAAATGGAATTATTTAAAGAAAGTTGTCAAAATATTCAGTGGTGCATAATTTTCCTACCTGCAGTATCTATCAGCTCAGGTTTTATTTTTGGGGTAAATTATGTGGAACACTAGCAAAGTGCATAAGGTGCAGTGCGTAAAATCAATCAATAAACTACATAAGACGCACTGAAAGAAGAGGGTCCCAATGGATATAAAAAAAAGCTTTAATGAAAAATCAACAATCCAAAGTATTAAGCACATTCATCCCAAAACAACCAGGGACTTCATCCGAATACAAAAATACATGGATCCAACCTGTTGATTTTTAATTTTTTATATACATTGGGACCCTCTTCTTTCAGTGCATTCTTATGTAGTTTAGTAAATTATGCGGAACATCTGCCTGTCCTGCCTTAACATTTTTAATCATTTTAATTGTTTATTAGCTCTGACCTATTTATGTTTTTAATTTATTAAGAATTGATGCTGTAATGTTGTCAGCAGATACAGCAAGATAGCTTGATATTCACATTGAGTTCAGTTAAGGCTTCCAATGCTCTTGGACTCTTGTCACACTGATATGAGACTGTTATGTAAGACACCAACATAATTACTTCTTAAAGCACATTGTTATGAATCAGGAAAGTGATTTCTAACTGAAAACTGGATGTGTTCCTCTTTCTCCCTGAGAATATTAAAGCTTTATAATATGTCTCTGCTGGTAATCTAATACTAATTTGCTATATTTTTATGTTAAAATTTTAAGGGTGGGTGTGTACATTAAACACAGCTCTTGTTGCACAATATTATTTTGCTTTTTAGATGCTTGCAACACCTACAAAGTCATTAGCTAGTATAAACAATTGCATATATAAAAATCTGTTCTCATATGTATTGGATTGTAGTGGGGATTCATGTAATTGCATGTTAATTACAAGTTTGGTTATTTACTATTCTTGCATGTGTTTTCTTAGTTTCAGTTGTTCTACCTTGTTTCACTGTGAATTAATATGCTAGGGGCTTGATTTCTTTAGATTTTGTTTTAATGTTTTCCCGATGCATTGTATGTGATGAAATGTATTTGTTCTTGCCTTTGGTTACAGCTGTGGCTAAGGTAGATCCTCTGGATCAATCTTCTTATCCATTCAACAAACAAATATGCAAAAATAAAATTATACATTTTGTTCAATTAGTTTGCATAACATTTGCTAGTGTTTGTGTAATATATGCTCTTCTGTCCTGTGGACAATGACATGCAACATGAATAAAATATAGCTACTTAAATAAATTAGGCATGAGATGCTTTTTATACAGCTGAAGAGATGAATACTGACTACAAACTTTAAAATTATTTATATTATTGATAAAATATTCATATTGTGGAGATCATGAAGGATATGCCTGAATAATAAATCTGGAAAGTATAACCAGAAGCAGCTAACATTTTGTATACCTAGGGAAACACGGTGATCTGAGTTCTATGGCAGATTTATTTAATTATTGTACTTTGTTTACTGGGGTGTTATAAGTGAGCCCTGCACTTCAGTCATGGAATCATCTCATTCTTTCAGACATCCAGGATGCTCCATCTCACCCTTCTTTCAGGCAGAACTCAGAAACTATTATGCTCTATTCCACCGTGCAAGTGTGTGTGTGTGTGTGTGTGTGTGTGTGTGTGTGTGTGTGTGTGTGTGTGTGTGTGTGTGTGTGTGTGTGTATATATATATATATATATATATATATATATATATATATATATATTTGTATATACACAAATATCTCAAAGTACAGAACACACACTGTCACATGTTTACACACACACACACACACACACACACACACACACACACACACACACACACACACAGTAGGACATGTGCAGTCATGCACAGACAGACTCACGCGCACACTCTCTGACAGGCATAGACACATGAACATATGCAAAGACATTTGCAGTTGTGCACAGACACATAGACTCATACACACACTTTGTCATGCATAGACCCACACACACATATATGCATATACAGACACACAAACACATATACATTTGCAGGATGGGAAAATGGAAAGTGGTGTAGGGGGTGCTATACAAGTATAGGCCAAGTGGTCATTAATACGTGTCATTTGGTCCCTGCATCTTTGAAGCAAGTGTTTCTCAAATAATATTTTATTGATTTATGTACATACACAATACAAAAAAAAGAGAAGAACTGGCAGTGAACTGTAGTAGACAAGTCTTCAAAAAACAAAACAGCAAAAAAAAAAATCACAGAACATTAACAAGCATAATACAACTAATCTATATACACTATATATAAAGAGCTACCAAAATAAATGAATGAATGAGTTATATCAAGGGACTTAGTCTATTTAACTAAATGAGATAGAAAAGGATAGGTGTCCATAAGTTACTAACAGAAACTACATGGGCTGAAAAATTGAATAACACACAAATTACTTATTTAGATGTTTAAAAAAAGGAATAAAATAGTCTAGTCTTCAAGAGTGTGGTGAAATAAAGATCTCCAAAGCTTCTGCTAATAGGCTCACTTGTTGATGCTTTTTATAATAAGATTTTGAGAGGAAATATATCTGATTGCCATGTTCCTAAAACCTTCCCATGATAATTTGGTGCAGTCTAGCCAGTTTTGTGTTATGTACAGTTTGACTAATTAGCATAAGGTAATTAAGATGTGAAGCTCTAGCTTCGTAAATTTAATGTCAGTGATATGAAGGACAGCCATTTGGTATCCCATTTTCTCCAAACGTACTTTAAGGGAGCACCAAAGCTCATCAAAGTATCTACAAAACCACAAAACATGTAAAATATCTGCTTGTGCAAATGAGCAACGTGGGCAAGCTGGGGAGGTATTGGGATTAAACTTGTTTAAAATAGCTGGAGTGAAGTAGGTGTTGTTGTTGATCATTAACTGAGTACATAATAACTTTTTGAAGGGAGAGAACCTGTTAGTAAGTTTAATTGCATTGAGTTTCTGTTCTTCTGTAAGTAGGATTCCTTGATGATCCCAAAATTTAGAATAGAGAAATAATGGTTCATATTTAATGAGGGTGATCAATTTCTAGCAAGATGACAACATATTTTTCCTACAGGATAGATTTTTAATAATTGTTTCCACTCTAGATATATCTACTTCACTGACCAAAATGTTTCTGGTTTTGCATAATATGATCTCCCTAACTTGTCTTAGAATAATAGTGTATTTATTATTTACCCCCAAAATTAGTCTTAAATCATGTAGTGATTTATCTTTGTGTTTATATATGTCCAATATTGAACAATCTTTCAACCTTGAGAAATCTTTGATTTTTAACATTCTGTTATTCATTTTCATGTTTGGGTTCAGATGAATCAGTTGTAACAGAAAAAAAGCTTTGCACAGATTGAGAGATTTTTAAGAGATCTTGTAAAATTTTTATTTTATGCTTTAGGATATAGCTTAACTCTAAGTTTCTATAATTTGTTGGAAATATGAAAGGTAGAGCTCTGGTATTGATGCCCATATTTAATACACGTCGATGCCACAACCTCACCCACATAGGTGCCCATGATTCTTTGTCTGGGCAGAAGTTTGATATTTGGAAGATTCTGTTAATAGATATTATCTTGAAGTATAGCTGCAAGTCTGGAAGGTTTAAGCCTCCTTTATCTTTGGGGTATGCTAATCTTGGATATTTTATTCTAACTGCCTTGGGAAACCAGATAAATCTGGTGAGTTCTTTATTTACTCTAAGAAAGAAAGAGTTAGGGACATTTGTCAAAAATGCATTAAGATGGTATAGCAGTTTTGGAAGAATATTCATTTTAATAATGGCTACTCTAGGTAACATAGATAATTTTAAGTGTTTCCATCCGTTTAAGTCTTGGGAGATGCATGTCCATGATTTAAGTTTTCCTTTAAAATAGAAGTGTATTTATGATCATAACATAACTCAAGATATTTACAGGAGTAGCTTGTGTTAAAGGAGGAGTTTGGGAAGTAATTCTCTTTATGATTTAGGGGGTTAATAAGAAAGATATGAGATTTCCTTTGATTTATTTTATAGTCTGATACCAATGAGTATGTGTTGATGGTTGTGATTATTTTTTCCAAGTCAGTAAAGTAAAGTAAAAAAAAAGTAAAGTCAGTAAGTTTGAAGCAAGTGTTGTTTCTGCATTCTCAGCAATACATTATTTTACGTAAATTCCTTATGAGAAATAATGTGCCGGTATGTTACTACATTCCTGCTAGTCATGATTATTATGCCGAGATTTTCAAGTCACATCTGAGGTTTACGGAGTACATAGTGTAGAGATTTGAGGGTTACACCTTTATTGCTGGCTGAAGATGTTATCCTCTTCATGTAAATACAGTGTCTTACTCTGGACTTCTTTACTGCTGAATGCAATGTGGCTGGTATGAAATCAGCAGCTCCAAAGAGCAGGTGATGCTTCTCTTCCATGAAAGAGTAGACAGCTCCTGCAGATGAGTAGGGAGCAGCCATCTCAAGCAGAGTAGTTCTTGTTCATAAGTCAGGAAAGAGGGAACTGAGACACCAACCACCAGAGTTGGGCACTGATAGCTGTATTGCAGGTTTTGTACTAGACTATGATGGTAAAAGAAAAACTGACTAGTAAGAGAAAGCTGTCAGTTTACTGGTGAATCTATGTCCTCATCCTCTTCCCTAGTCCTCAGCTCTGCACAGTGAATGAAAAGATGCGCTAGCACATACAAGTGGCAGATGCTAGGCTCCTCTGCAAGGTTTCAGAGCTCACTCTAACTGACAAAATGAGGATATTTCCACAGCAGGAGGATCTGGGAGTACAGTCACTGACTCTCTGTAAAGGGAAGAGCCAGCTGAGGTAGTGTGTCGGGGTACCGAGAGGATATCCTAGGGGCACATCTGGTGTAAGGTGACCTAGGCAAAGCATTCTGGGAGGAGGCCCATGGACAGACCAAGGACATATTGGAAGGATTATATCTCTCACCTTACTTTGGACTTCTTTGTGTATCCTGCTGATGGTTCTTGGTAGAAATATGGACGTCTGTTATTACCTGCTTAGCTGACTGCCACAAACAGTTAAGGGAATGAATGGGTGTCCAGCCAGTCATACATGAACACACACACACACACACACACACACACACACACGTGTGTGTGTGTGTGTGTGTGTGTGTGTGTGTGTGTGGGGGGGGGTATGTATGCAGACACAGATACATAAACACACATACACACAGAACCACCTGGCAACAAACATAAAAGTAAGTTAATTTGAGAAATGTTCTTAAATCAATAAACTGAAACCAAATAATAAATTATCCAGTGGAGTTATGTAGCTGAATACTCACAACATGCAACCTGCTTTTTACTATTTTTTTTCTTGCCATACATGGATTTATTTGCTGGCAGACTTCTGACATTGAGAGACGACTCACTGATGGGCTCAGAGTTAGCTTGCAGAGAGAGGGTTGTGGAATGTAGTACATATTTACTAGGCAAAATAAATTCATTCACAAATAATTAGTGTAACCACTGAGCTGTGTTTGCCTGCATATGTATAACTTTGTTATAAAAATATTATAGGGAATTAAATAAATTATATTAAAACAGGGAAGAAGAAAAAGGTAATTGAATCACTCAGGTGGTCTGGAATATTGTGGTACACTGGGGAGAATTTATTTTAATAAGAGATTTAACTAAATTTAGAATTTAATATTATGCATTACATATCATTTTCTTCATGAATTAAGTACGATTATGTCTGGCATGCTGAATACATTCGAAAGCTTGCCAAAGGACAAAGTTTCTCTAAGTCATGGTATTTATTTCTCTATGATACAACTGCTCTCGAATTATAACTCTTAGAAAAATATTAAAAAATTTAACTTACATTCAAAAAGTAAAGCTTTGTCTAGGAATTTACCATAACATGACTGAATATAGTTGCAATAATTACAGGAAGATATTTTTATGGGAAGACTTTGTGTCATAAGCAGAACTAAGCGATAAACCTTTCATAACCAAAACTAAGAGATATATAATTAATGCTCTGTGATCATCCTTTCATAACCAAAATTAAGAGATGCATAATTAATGAATGGTATTGAATGAAAATGGCTGTCATCTGTTGTGGTGGACATGTATTGGTATACCTGACAGTCGAGAGCACAAATATACTAAAAGTCAGAAGAAGGAAACAATGGTGCCTGTGAAGTCTGCCTAATTATTGCAGTTGGCCCTTCACAGCTACTTCTCATTTCTTTTTTTTCCTGCTCAACTTCCATTTCTGAACTCCAGTGATAATACTTATTTACTTTCACCCAGCCACTGTTCATCGTTCAGCTTTGATTTACTCTCCTTGCTTACCGGGTAAGTGAACTGGTTCAAAAATCATTTTTTAGTTATGACCCGGGTCAAACAGACATAGATACACCCAAATATTGACAAGTAAGGTACAAATAAAATATAGTGCAATATAAATAAACAGGGAATACCATGTGTAGCAAAACTGAACTAATAAATTGCTCTAAACTAAGGGAATGTAAACTGCAGTACTAAATAAGCAACAGAGTAATATGCAAGCAATTATGCCCGACAAGGTGTGTGTTATTGTGTAAATAAACACCACCCATGGGTGTTCTAAAGCTCAACCCCACAGGCAGAGGGCCTCTACACCCCTGGAAGGGAGTTATTTACACAATAACACACACCCTGGAGGGCATTATTGTGCTTACCAAATGGGTAATCTGTTAAATTGTTTTGTATTTGCTTGTTTTTTTTTAATTACTATAATTATAGTTTTTAATCATTTTGATGTACAATAGTTCCTCCACCTACTGTTCAAACTTGCTGCAGTATATGCAAATCATTGGAGGTCAAAGTCACTAAACAATGAGTTAGCTTTGAGTTTCAGTCTTGACCATAGCTCTCAAGTAACCATGGACAAATCTCAACAGAAACTGGGATAAATTCAGAAGTAATCAGGCACACTTTTAAAATGTTAGTCCTGTTAATCTGAGACAAATGTGAATTAATATATATTTTCTGAAGTTAAGAAGTCTATAACTCTATTTATTATCATTGTTTATTAAGTGTAACTCACTACCTTTTCTCCAACCCCCCCCCCAGTTTTAGGAGAGATTAAGGGAAATAAAGCTAAAACATGAATCAAAATCAGGGGTGTCCCTAAAAATCAGGGACAGGTAAGAGGTATGGCCTTCATATCCTTCAGAAAATGCATGTTAACATAAATAATGTTATTATATCAAGATTCTAATTTTATAAGAGCAATATTTAAAGTCTGTCCCCATTTGTGAGCCTTTGTCCCCAACGGTTTATCTGGATTTCTTGAGCTAAGAGATTGAGAAGTATGCATACCTCTTATTTGAAAGAGTTGCATCCACTGCTCCATTAATCTCTCTCACTCTCTCACGCGCACACACACACACACACACACACACACACACACACACACACACACACACACACACACACACACTTTTCTAGTTTTTTATTATCTGCTTTAATTTTGTACTTACTAAACAGCAAAAGCATTGCTTAGCAGGTGTAAAATAATAGCTCAATTGCTCTCACTCTTACTTTCATGCACACACAGACATAAACACACACACACACACACACACACACACACACACACACACACACACACACATGCACACACACATACACACGCACGCACATACACACACACGCGTGCACACACACACGCACACATGCACGCGCGCACGCACACCCACACACACCCACACACACATACACACGCACACACACATACACACACACACGCGCGTGCACACACACACGCACACATGCACGCGCGCACGCACACCCACACACACCCACACACATACACACACACACGCGCGTGCACACACATACACCCACATGCGCGCGCGCACACACACACACACACTTTTCTAGTTTTTTATTATCTATTTGTTTTAATTTTGTACTTACTAAACAGCAAAAGCATTGCTTAGCAAGTGTAAAATAATAGTTCAATTGCTCTCACTCTTACTTTCATGCACACACAGACATAAACACACACCCACACACACACACACACACACACACACACACACACACACGCGTGCGTGCACACACACACACACACACACACACACACACACACACACACACACACACACTTTTCTATTTTTTTTGTTGTTGTTTTAATTTTACACTTGCTAAGCAACAAAAGCAGCCATTACCTCTCGGAGTTCCATGGCAGGTTAATATGCAGCCATGAGGTGGCAGACTTATTTTTCAGTGGGCACTACCTGTGCATTACTACCCTGCTGGAGAAACTTCATTCTCCAATCAGAGTGGCGATGTACAGGTTGCCCATTCTCTAAAACAATAATAGAGGACTGACATTCCCATGGCAGCAGAAAACTATCAAGCAGTTGGGAGATAGCTTAATGGTTAAGGTGCTTATCTCACATACAAGGTTTGATTCTCAACTCACAAGGGATAGGGTTTAATTCTCATCTCTGGACACTGGTTATTGGCTAAGGTATGTAATAATCTGCAGACTGATTGCTAGTCTTGACCTATGAAGCTTCATAAGAGTAAGGGGAAAATCAAACTTGGAAGTGATGTAAGGTACTACATGTGCATGGCGATATATGATTGGGGCAGACTTACTGGATACGTAGTCCCAAGCTGTCCATTCAAATTAGGATAAAGATTTACAAATGAAGAAGGAGACTGCAAATGAAATAATGTGAAAAGGAAATATTGAAAAATTCATGCAAGATCTGTTGGCATATAAAATGCATTACAAGGTTAATTTTCAATTTATTGTGCATTTCTAACGATCTGCCACATCCTCTGTAAAGCATTACTTAAATCAGAATTAAACTGTCCAACTCCAAGCATTCACATAAGCCCTTTCCTTCCCCACTCTTTTCTAAATCGCCCCCCTTGACCTTTGGCAGTATGGTAAGTCCATATGCCAGCTTCTTATTCATTTTTTTTAATAAAGAATATAAATATCCTGGACCTTCAGTCTTCCTCCACACTTCAGACCCTCCATCAGGTTAGCTGTAAGAGCAAATGGATAGGAATATATTATTTTTTACAATCAGCTCTGCAGCTCACATGTTGTGCAGTGCCACAGACAGGTAGAAAATAAATTAGCTCAGCATATATTTTCCATTGTCCAAACCTATTGGTCAATATTCAAATTAAAAACAGCTCACATGCAAAAGGTTGAGTTTGTATAACATATAATTTAGTACACTATTAAAAATATTAAATTAATACAACAATGGATAGGCATTAATTAAAAGTGCAATGCAGGATTAACAAGGAAGAAAAAAAAATCACATAGTTCAGTTTCACCAAAAATATACTCAGACTTTAAATGGTTTGGAATAGTTATTTAAGGGTCTTTGTTCTTTGATGAACACTGGAGAAGCAGATCTGAGTTCTGTGTCCACTGTCTGGGTAATACCAAAAACTGAAACCATTTTTATTGCCAGTCCATGCTGGCTTCTCCTTAGGCAGAAGTCCATCCAAATGCAGGCAGAACTTGTGCTGTTTCCTTTTTTTGGTAAACCTCCTCTTCACTGCAAATTGATTTTCTTGTTTCTGTGGATGACCATGATCCCGAAGTTAGCAAGATGAACTATCACAGATCTCTTTCTCAGTGTTCAGCTGCAACAGTCTAGTTTGTGACTGTTAGCTGATCAGATGAAAATGAATTGCTGAAGATCTGCTGAAGATGAACTCCCTTCCTACAAGTTTCTCTGGAAATATGTCTTCTGGAAAGAGGAGGGAAACCAGCACGCCTTTTTCTTCTCTGCTTTTAACTGTCACTGTCATTTTATTAGTGACTAGGAACACAGCAGGTCTGTTTTTCTTCCTAGATTTATTACTCTTTGACTAGTAAAGGAAAAGGGTTTGTAAATCTGGCCATTAAGCCTCCTCTAACATCTATCGAGTTTTAGTTCCTCTTCTTTTTAACCTCAACATGTTACTGTTCCAGAGAAAAGTACTGTCCAGTTTGTAAGTGCTGCTTTGATGTGTTTGAGTAGTGCCATTAGGGCCTACATTTTTTATAAGCTGAGAAGCAAGTAAACACTAGTAGCAACAGTCAACAGGCTCTTATTTTCCATCCAGGAAACTCACTTGCATTAAGCATGCACCCATGACATTCAAGTAGCTAAACAGTGATTATTGCTTATATTTGAAAATGGCTACATACTGCCATATGCTATATATAATATTATATCGGTTAATGCATAGCAGTACATGAAGGAAATTAATACATGCAAGCAATACACAGCAACATTGACATAAGCGATACTACTACTACCAACAACAATAATGATAGTTGTCAGTGTTAGCAATATTTGCATTAGAAAGACCTCAATCCCCATATAGCCACTTTAATAACTGCCATCTGCCAAACCTCTACTCCTCTGAGTCATTTATCTTTAAAAGGCCTACTGAACTATGTAAGAGTAGAAAGAATGACGTCCACCTCCCCACCAAGTCCACTCCTTAGCACTAATCAACCCCAGAAGCTAAAGACATCTTGAACTCTTCTTATGAGAAACTATGCCTAATTGATAGTGATAATTTGTTATACATTTTAACAATTGATTGAAATACAAATGTCAACAACACTTACAATGTTTCTAAATAAAAAAACCTAAGATGTTGGGCCAGACTCTGAAAGACTTGCTCTCACTGTAAGTGACTTACTTTGGTGTAAAGCCTGTCTATAAACAAGCTTACTAAGGAGGCCAGGTTTCAAAACACCTGCTCCAAGCCTGTTGTCAGTGTAAATGGTCATTTACGCTGAGATTGAGTCTTTTGGATTTGGGGCTATTGTTCCTAGTGGGCAACTGCATGAATTGGATGACTTGTCTTACCATTGTTTGATCATAAATTTACATTCTGTGTCAGATTTACAAATTCCAGTTTTCTAGTTAATATGAAGGTAATTAAACACACTGCCTAACACAAAATTATTAATGGAGTCCAGATTATCAGACATACAATCATAGGTTCATAGGTTCATAGGTAGGTACTAGGCTATCTGCCCAAAGGCATTTATAAGCCTAGCTGGAATGTGTTGGCTTTTGCCGCCCCCTTAGATTAGTTCCATGTGCCTGTGTCCAGCAGAGCCAATGAAGTGATCCCCAGAGTAAACTTTCTGTTTCCCATCCGCTCATCAAGGTTACTCTTGAAGAGTGTTAGTGAGGAGCTCTGCCTAATGTAGATTGGAATCTTGTTCCAAAGCATGGGAAGTCTCTGCCTATCCCTCCAGCATGTCCTATTTATTGTTGTGATGAGGTTTAGATCCCTAGAGGGTGTGGCTGGAGGGGATATGGTTTTCTTTATGTGGAGCATGTCCATCAATTCTGGGTTGGACATGGCCTTGTATGTCAGGCAGAGATCACCTCTGAGTAGGCGGTATGCAACCGAGTACAGCTGGAGTTTCTTCAAGTCAAGTTGCATAGGGCTGTGCTTGGTGTTCAATATTTATGTTCAGCCTTCTCTACATGCCATTATTTTTAATATTTGTAAATCAACCATTACCATCACTCCAATGATACTGATTTCTATTTCATTCCTACTAAATATTGATTTAGATTATAAGGACTAGTGTATAAAAATCATATCACAATGCCTCTGCTTGAGGTTTTTGTTCATAAACAGTCAAATCTTTGAAATATAGGAATACAGATATCTTCACACAACCATTCTCCTATTATAACTAATGTCAAAATGTTATTAATTCTTGCCAGGGCATATATTTTATCCACCTTGTTGGATAAACTATGGGCATGTGCATAGTATACATTTATAATGTTTCTATATAGGCAGTCTTCCTTATTCTCACTTTGATATGACTGCTGAAATCTCAAAAATATGTTTCACAATATCTTGAAATGTTTCTAGTTAATAGCTTTCCTCCTCTCTAACTCAAGTGCAATTTTTCATTTTTCATCTTAAAGTCATCCCGTTTTTATCAACCCTATAGCTTTTCTCATGCAGAATCCATTTGGCCATTTGCTGAACAAAATTGCCTTAAAGTACTTATAATTATTTAGACTTAAAGATGGTAATGTTTCAGTAATGCAAAGATCAACCCTATGTGTTTTATACAGGAAGTAAATATTCTCAATATATGATGCATATGGTACAAGGCAGTACTGTTAAGATAATTTACCCCTATCAGCAAAATGATTTAATTGAAAGACTATCTTCTACTTAATAATTTTCTTCAAAACTGAGTTGCATCTGTGTGTTTCAGACCACCTAAACATGAGGCTGTAATCTTTTCTTTGTAAACTGAAGATAATGGCCTATTTATTTATTATTTTTCTTTTGTCACTGAGTGTCCAATGACAAGAACCCTGAAAGAAGATACATTTGACCCATCATGCTTAAAATGTTATATTTCTGAATGAGGTATACTGAAATTACCTCCTGTAAAGTGCATGTTCCTTTCATTTACCATGCACCTCATAGTTATTTTAAATTGTCTTTATTGCTCTGATTAAACAAGCATAATTACATTATTTACATTTTCAGTGAGATATATCATTACTTCAACATTAGTTTCATTTTCATAAGTCTTGATTATAACTGATATCATCTCATGCCAAAGACATTTTCCCTTCTCTATAATTACATAATAACATATCTCATGATGTTCATTCTAAACATGTTCATTATAATGGAGAGATGTGCTCATGAAGAGCTCTAATTTAACACAATGTCATATGATGTATGAAGAGAATCATGCCTAAGCCCTTTAAGTATGCATCCAAGGTTGGTATCCAGCTAGTGTTAAGCAGCATCCTACCTTCACCAAGAATAATGCCTTAGCATAAATAAAAGGTGGGTGATTACAACAACTGGCTTAACAACTGAAGTCATTCAATGAGGGTCCAATGTATGTCAGCCTGGAGGATATACCTGACGGTCCTACCTGCTTCATAACAGATGGTCTGCACCTTTCACCTCAATTCCTTTCTATAATATAGTTCCACCACTGTTACAGACAAACCAGACTACAGCAATATTAAGTAGCTACTGCTCAATGCTACAAACTTCAGCAAAATTAGCTGTTTTTAGAAACTCTCTTAATAATAGAAAATATTAATGCCAGCACTGCGGTGTAGAGTGATAAACTCTAACTACTACTCAGATGACTTGCATTTTATTTGTAGCTTGGACATCTGCGGAGCTGATAAAGAGGGTTGGGCATGCCTATCCCAGGGAGAAGGACATTCATGTTCCATGAAGGGAGGTGTGGGGAGTTGCCATCAGATGGACTAGATGAATGCAGGGGCAGGAGAGTGGCAAAAACAAGGGTAGGTAATCAAATACAAAATACCCTGCCCCCCACAAAAGTAGTTACTAGCACACTGCCCCCACTGGATACCCTTAAATTCCACTGTGATTTCAGCACAGAGGCACAGAGGCAGAGAAAGTCAGGAAGTGAAAGGAAGATCTGGTATTCCAGGTGATGGAAAGACACTGGGATGGCTAAAAAGTATGAAGCAAAATGGGGGAAAAATAATAGAAAATATTAACATCTGTATGATCACAAAAACCTGGCTCAGTATTTATTTATTTTTATTTTATTTGCCATTTGTTAGCCAGGAAAGTCCCACTGAGTTAAAGCCCTTTTACAGTGGAAGCCCAGGGAGAAAAGCTCCACAGAATAATACAAGTATGGTTAACACAAAAGTATAACATTCAAACATTACAGATATAAAACATTTTGACACATAACTATTTACAGAGTTAACATTTAAGCAGTATTACACAGCACAAACTATGTAACATGATTTAAGTATAGGACATTTATGAAACATGATTTAAGTATAGGACATTTATGAAAGAGTAAGGTACATTGTTGTAAAAGAATGCAGGGAAGTAAGCCTATAAGTAAAAGATGGCTAGCTAAGAGATAGAATGTAGTTAAGGTTGTAGGTTAAGAGAAGTCAGTAAGTTTAACAGATAGGAGTAGTAAGTAAATAGTGAGTTGTCAGTAAGAAAGGGAAGATTTATGTAAGATGGAAGGTTAGGTACAGAGGACAGATGAGAACAATAAAGTGTAATTTGATTTAAATTGGACAAGATGAGGACGTAACTGAGAGACTAAATGGAAGGAGAAATATTATAAAAGGGAGGAATGGGGTAGGGAGAAGGGAATAGAGCTTCAGGGAGGATATTTATAGTGATAAGTCCAGGTAGTATTTGGGTGATGTTTTAGAGCTTTCTTGACTTCATGAATCTGGTTTATTTGTCGTAGGGAGAGGGGGAGCTGGTAAGTAGCTATACAGTTTTTGTCCACAAGATCTTTTGGGTTTACAAATTTCTAGGTGATATTGATCGGAGCTCCTAAGAGTTCTGGATGGTGTATAGA
>NC_056733.1:1486607259-1486747259 GCF_019279795.1 Protopterus annectens | reverse complement strand
AAGCTACTACCAGCTCCAACAGATGGGACCTCAGTTTAACATCTCATCTTAAGGATGGCACACTCAGGAGTGCAGTGCTCCTTAATGCTCTATGGAGTGTCAGCAATCCAGTCATCAGGAGTGGCAATACAACCCACAACCTTCAGGTCTTCCAGCAACAAAGGAGAGTGTGCTTCATGTTGCTCCACTGACACTAATCTGGCTGGTGAGTCAGTTAATGTGAATTTGTTTTATTTTGTCTAGCGTGCAGTCATTTTCCTTCCTTATTCTATTTCCACAGTTTAAGAGGAAGCTGAAGACTTTTTGTTTAATTCATATAGCCTTCAAAAATTGTGATGTGTAATTTCATAGCCAATATGTTTCACACAAGTATTATTTTATATTTCTACGCTTATTTACTGTCTTCATGTTGTTGTTGTTGAAAGTTGACTTCCCACCCCTGACTATTACACCATGCTTTGACACATTAATAGTGTTGTCTACTCCCACCTTACATCACATGCAGAGGACTGAAGCCAGGGACCACGGGCATACCGCTCAACTGTACAGATTTTCACAGAATGTCCAGATTTATGGCTCATATTTTTGGCCTGTTCCTCTTTTTTCCTGGCAAAACACTGGATTGATCTCAGGATTGAAGTAACTATATAATGACATGCATTTGAGTTTCAGACTTCAGATCCTTTAGAAAATGTATATTAAAACAAATCCTGTTACTCTAGCAACTTTCTAAGTTTATAACAGCAATATTTTAAATATCTCCCTATTTGTACCTCCATTTTGTCACGCTTTGTTTAGATTTTTTGCATTAACAGGTTGAGAGATAACCATGGGTTATCTCACTACATACAGATGTCTCACAAGAGAATTCCAACAATTTCTGTGCTCTATTTCCTACCAGTCAACATGTTATCTGTCCATCTTACAAGGTTAGATCCCACATGTATGCCCATCATCTTTCTCATTAAGTTCCTGAGCATCCAAAAGCCTCTGTGAAGTCCATGATGTTACATCCATTCCCTGCCTCCCTTTTAACATCCCTCATGAAGATCCTGAGTACCACAGAGTTAAGATCCTGTCCAAATTCCTTGCATAGTATATCCAGTTCTTGCCTCACTTTCTGGTGAGACAGTACTGTAAAACTATATTAAATGGGAGTTGCAAGACCTCTCTGCAAACCCCACTGTTTGAGCAGGAGAGTAGCATCATACCTCTCGACCTCTTTGCACAAGAAATCTGCACAAAGCCTGACATAATGCAGGAACAGAGGCCCAAATATAGGGGCACATTTTAAATAGTGCTCTTATAAACGTAAAAAGTTTCTAGAGTAATAGGATTTATGTTAGCATGAATTTTCTGAAGGATATGAAGTCTGAAACTCAAATGCACGTCATTATTTAGTGATTTTAATTCTTAGATCAACCCAGTGATTTGTCAAAAAACACAATATTTACAAGGAACAGACCAAAAATATGAGATAAAAACTGGACATTCTGTGAAAATCTGTACAGTTGAGGGGTATGAGTAGCATCCTAGCATGTAGCTATTCTAATCCACATAATACTTCCCAGCATTATTCCAGAATTCCAGAGATAGACATGAGGATAAATATGCTTATGATTATTTGAATAATTCCTGGAAGCTGCACACCCCTTTAGCACTGGCATCAGTGTAGCAACTGTCCTGACGTCTTAATGCCATCACTCGCTGGAAGAAAAGAGTATATAATTTTGCTAAAAATTCTCCAGTCATTATTGAATGTTGATTCGAGTCCTTAGGACAGAAACTCATCTGAACCCAATGTTTTGTCACTCCTGACTATCATGATTCTATTGCCTTTAACAGTGATTTATCCCTATTCCCGTCATCTTATATATAATGTAACCTCGTGAGCTCTATAACAGGTGCCTTCATCTAGTCTTACTGGTTTGTATTCAGCAGCACCCTTGTGCTGTAATGTTTACTTTGCAGTTGTTTATCACTTTGTTTGCTAATGATCAGTCAATCAAACAAGCAAAGTTGCTTATTTTCTTCTCATAAAAAAAACATACCCTCAACCTTTAAAACCCTAAATCATCTTAGAAAACGTAGTGCTGTACAAAGAAATGAAGTTGTACTTAAAGAATAAGGCACTTCCAAGTTCTAAATGTGGCAGAAGTTGTATTAATCAATACAGTGGCCATTATACAAGATGTATAGTATTTCCAATTGCCTTATGTCACATAAGGTGATTTTGAAAAACAATGAGCTAAACTTTCCCTCAAACCTAGATCTAATAGACTGTTATAAACATTTATAATTTATATTGTGTGTCATGTATAAACCAAAGAAAACATATTGAGATTCAAGTCTCTCTGCTGTAAATGATTTACTTGAAGAACACGCAATGCATTTCCTTTGAGGTTTTCCTAATGCAGAGGACAGACTATTTTAAAATTCATTTTGTAAGCAGTCTTACTACCAGTCTAATTAGGTGACTGGATATTAAGTTTAGTATACGGGCTTCTGTTAGATATTATCTCTGCAAACATCTTTTTAACCTACACGATTTATGACATGTAGCAATGGTATGCATGCAAAACTCCAGCCTGCTATGAATAAATAACTACACCTGTGTTTGTTTCTGACTGCTAATGGTGAATATGCATGCTCTTAGTTACATTAGAATGTAATTGTGTTCATGACCAGACCTACGTGCCTTGCAGTTCTTAGGATTATTTTGCATTTCTGTTTGCTTTTTTCCATAAAGTAAATAATCAATTAAGTTCTGAAGAGACTATAATAGCTCATTAAATCTATCGCTATGGTTGCTATTTAAATATCGCCAGCAATTCCGTTAACACAGACAGAATTTCTTACTAGCATGACAAGTAACCTAGCCTTCATAAATTCCCCTTGTTTGGAGAAATGAATGGGTTCTTTCATCCTGTTCCTGTATATATAATCTGTCCATGAAACCACAGCTTTTTTTTTAAATGAGCAAGGTTTAAGTAGAAAAAATACTTCAATTATTCAGAAGTAAAATATAGTGATTGTCAACAAATCCTTTTATATAGCCAAAATATTATGAGTACACATTTGCACCTCATGGTGCCTTAATGATCATAATACTGTACAAATTCTTTAAGAGAAGGGTGATTCTTTGTAAAATCATATTGATAATTATCTCAGACAGAAGTTTGTACTCGCTGCAGCAATCAAGAGTGCAGTAATCCAGGGTTCATCAAAATCGCACACTGAAGCTGCCCACTGAATTTCTCGTTCTCCAAAATGCAATGACCTTGGGGTTGATAGTAAAAGTAAAAAGGGTTCAAGTGTAAATATCTTTGCATGCTAGACACCAGTGGAAGCCCAGATTTAACTATATTAATTTACTAATGTGTTACATGCTTCTTAGATCCTCTGATTAACATTTTTGGAGTCTATGGAAATACTGAATAACTGCATTTCCAAAGACCTGCCATTATTTCACTATATGCAGAAAGTATGATAAATGACTTACATAGTGTTCTTATGAATACTAATTCAGTGAGTTTCTAGTCCCTGTGAACACTGTAAAGGAATTAGTTATGAAAGAAGGAGGAAATGGCTCCATACAGTATGGTTAAAAACAGATGCAAATATCATTTCATGACCTCAGGTCATCTTAACCATTATGGTTCTTAATTTGTTATTAAAAACTTATAAACTAAGCTCATGATATCAATGACTGGAACAAAGTCATAATTGGACTCTGTATAATTTACAGTTATAACCTAAACAAAAATTTATTTTGTACACTATGATCTTGTTACTGACATATGTTTGTGCTACTTCTGTGTTAGTGATTTGATATATTACTCCTATAAAGAAGGCTGTTAAAGACTGAGGTACTCATACAGTAAAAAATACAATGCAATCACAGGCATTTCTTACGGGAAAAAACAGCTTTCTTTATTTTGTTCTTCAAGGGAGGTACAATGTACAAATGATGCTAGCTTCTGCTTTCCTCCTCCCTTTCTCCTTTCTTCTCTTATACTTACCCATACCCACACAATGCAACATACATGCATAGGGCTAGTGTTAGTTTTTTGGGGTCCCCCAACAAGTGTTACATCGGGGCCCCTAGGCACTTTCAGTCTAAGTATCACCTTGTCACTGACACCCCTCCTAAGCAACATTTTAGTTCATGTCTGCAAACTTTTAGGAGTAGTACACACAGACCGACCTGTAGCTACAATGCGCTTACATTACAACAGGCTTGTGTACCACACTATGTTGGACCATCTCACAAAAGGACATTCACAGTTACTGGCTTGTACCTGCAACAGTGATTCACTGCAATAACTCTATGTACAGGACCGGATTTGGGTGAAATTGTACACCAGGCTCTACCTACTGTTTCTGCACCCTCCCCACAAATATCCTGCAGTGCTTTACTCTGTTTTCCCCCTATCTTGGGCCCCCCATACTATTGACATTACCTTTTTCTTCCTTTTCTCATATTTTGCCTTACTGTTCAGCTTTTTCAAGAAACCATAACTTTCTGTGTGTACTGATGTACATTTTCTTTTTTTTTCTTTTTACGCAACCTTTTCATTCAATGATGGCTTGAACATAAATTATGATTAAAGAAAGAAATTCAGTGTGATTCAGCTTTAGTTTTTCTTGCATCCTTTCAACATACCTTTCCTGACCAAGAAAGAGCAGTAATAACTATTTAGGAAATAACTCAATTAAGCTTGTCCTCAAGAAGCTATAGGGGTTACAGATTCTCTGAGATGCATTTTCCCAACATTTTAATCCAACAGTGATCTAAGTAAAAATCATAAGTAACAAAATAATTTCAGTCTTTTTTTTTTCTTTCAAGGAAGACCTAAGTTGTACCCAAGGCTTAATATTCAAAGCTGACAAAACAGGAGTTTGCAATAAACTAACAAGACAATTGCTGTGAGAATACACAGGTCCTACCTGGGAATACAGCTTGCCTCGCTAACCCCCCCAAAAAAGACAATTCATGCCCATGCATCCCTCTGATATTAAAATGGGATGAAAGCAGGGCTTTAAATTGCCCAAATCATGTATTTCAAGTGACTGCTAGCATACATATAATGCCTCCCCAAAGAAAGCCACCTGTATACATGCCTGTTGTGTGATTGTGAAGAAAGTGAAAAAACATAATGATGACAGTAATGTATTCTACTTTGTTGCTCCTAGACAGTGCGCTTCCCTTACACAAGCTATAGTAACCTTTGTACACATCTGAGATCTGTGAGAAAAGTAAAAGAAACAATGACTACACCATCCCCAGCTAAACACAAGCTATAATGATCTTCTGTACACACCTCTAAGATTTGACACTGATGAAAATTAAAGTAGTAATAACCACACACTCCCAAACTTCCCCCATAACCTACATCAACTTTTTGTAAACA
This sequence comes from Protopterus annectens, assembly GCF_019279795.1. Classification (NCBI taxonomy): domain Eukaryota; kingdom Metazoa; phylum Chordata; order Ceratodontiformes; family Protopteridae; genus Protopterus; species Protopterus annectens. The sequence goes on along the minus strand of NC_056733.1, from coordinate 1,486,741,845 downwards.
CACATCTTAGCAGGAACGGTTTTAAAATGGGTGTGGTTGAGAGCAGAGGTCATTATCAGCTTTATCCTAACAGAGTCATATCACAGCCCTATTCGGGCTTTAGAGTGTAATCAGAAAATTAATAATTTTTTCTTGTATTTTTCTCCAACTAGCAACAGCTTTTGTGAGACCTCCACACAGTCAAGAATGATTAACTGGGCCTGACTGCATCCATTTATACAATTTGGGGAGTGGTGGAGGGGGGGGGGCACCAGACTTCTAGAAGAGCTAAGTGACTGAATGTTCTGTGATATATTTTATGCTTTACTTTTGAAATGTAATTACTTGTTGGCTGATACCCAGAAGAATAATGTAATTGTCCAAGAATTATTGGGTGTGTGCACAGAAAAAATGTGTGATATTTTTTACACACACACATACACACATACACATAAGGCATAGCAATACTAGTTTGTACTTATTTTAGCAAACAGAACAGCAGTACATTGTGCAATAGTGGTACTGCCACACCAGATCAGTGAATGCTCTTTAGCTCTTACCAAATAGCAGCAAGAATAAGTCCCTTTTATTTACCTCAGTGAGGACTAGGGCATACCTGTCGTCCTTGATTTCAGAAACCTTTCTTGATTGTGCTTCATCATTTTGTTCTGTACTTCATAAAAAAGTTTGATTTGATGGTAAAGCATTCAGGATTACAGATGGTCTTTAAATTCAGACAACAGAGTTTTATACCTCTTATTGTCCAAAAATGCATGTTGATGCTAAAGGTGTCATGTATTAACAAGTGAATTAGAGTAATACTTAAAACATTTTCCTGATTTTGAGCCTTTATTCTGCTATTATTTTTGGCATTGTGTGGAATTCTTCAACAACAAAGTACCTACAGTGTTCAGCCAGTATTTATAAAACTCCCTTAAAGACATATCCTTGAAGATCAGAAATATCAGCTCTTCTTAAAATCCAAGATGTGCACTGAGATCAGTCACTCCGGGCTGTTGACATGTCTAGTGCTTACCTTGCTCATGTTCTTTATTAGCTTTACCCTAAAAGGGTCATATCACAGTCTTGTTAAGATAAAACAACATAACCAGGAAATGAGTATATTTTTTATCCCTGTTTTTCCACAGCAGCTTTTGTGGGACCCCTACACAGTCAAGGATGATTAAGGGGAGCCCTGCAACCATGGGTCTTGCAGGTACCTAAAGTTGGCTATGTTAATTTTAAGGGAGAGAATGTTGATCAGCAGGGTTTAGCTAAGCTAGGGACACTATGGCAGTGGTAAAATATTCAATGGAGTTGTGAACCTTGTTACTTAATAAAACACTGTTACTATAACCAGAATAACTTTGAATTTTAAAGGAGATATAAATAAGAGTTATTATTAGCCACCTGGTTTAGTAGGTACACAGGATTGCTGTACTAAAGTTTGTTCAACAGACATGTTATAAAATATGAATTTAAGACAACTTACTGTAGTTGGGGGGCCACCTAGGAACAGGGGCCCCCAGTGACCGCAGGGTTTACTGGTGCCTAAAGCTGGCTATGTGCATACACATACATATACACACCCTGTATTGCACACATGCGCATACATATACCCTCATATACTATATCTGTCTGTCACACACACACACACACACACACACACACACACACACACACACACACCTGTATCTTCTCATGTCATGTTCCCAGGACTCAGATGTGACTTTAACCTTACTCAGAAACATTATATACAAAACTACAAATAACTACAGTGTTAGCTAACAAACTGCATACAAAACATGACATTTTTTTTTGTTTGAATTATTTTAAATAGTTTGCTAGTGCTTCTGGCAGTAGCTTTCAAACCAATGCAATTTTTAAGAACGAACTATTGTATGGAGTTGACCTGCAATCATTTCAAAATGGTATATATTCCTTCCACAGGATCATCCACTGGAAAGCAAGTAAGTTTTAATTAATCTCACATAATAGTATTTGGGAGAAGAGCCAGTTAGTTATGCTGTATGATACATTCCTGCAGTACTTTTTAAAATACTTACTTTCCCATAAAGCTAAGCTGCAAAGCGAGAATGTTTCAACTTAGTTTTCATACAATTATTTTTAGTTGCTTATTAGATTTTTATATTCACATCAATGTAACTGACATTTTATTGAGAAAAAAGCATATAGTTTCCCAATGATCATATTATTTGCTGAAACTTCTACTATTGCTTGGGCAACAAATGAAATTTGTTTTCAGTTATGGAAAGCCCTAACTTGTTTCCCAATAATCATTTTTTTGGCTACACATCAAGTAATACTGAGAGCAGTTACACTGTAGGCCAGCATTCAGCAAATGCTTGTCAAAGCCTAGAGTGTCAGTGTACTGCCAAATGCTTCTATCATAGCAGGTTCTTAGTTAAATGACTACATCAGTGTTATCCACACCCCAGAGTATACTGAGATATATCTGTCCTAAGCCAGTAACCAACAATACCAGACAGTACCTCTATTTAAACTCCAACCCTTTATCAAAAAGTAAGACTTTTGCAATGTGCCAAGTTGAACAAGCCTTCAAGAGAGTGTTTGGTCACAACACTATAATGATGTAAATACTCAATAACTATATTAAATGTATGTTGTCTCTATCAGAAATTAATTCCGAGGCTATCAGCTTTGAATACACATATAGTAACTGGAAAAAACCCATACAACTAATATTTGACAGTGTTTGAAGAAGGGAAAAGGGTCATAATTATGTTATCAGTTAAGGCACAGAGCTCACATCTGCTAAGGAAACAGAAAGATAGGACTTTAGACACTAACTGCATTAACCAAGGATAATAATAATTCCTTTTTCTAAGTTGACACTTTAGTGTTCAGTATTTAGGTTAATAAAGCAAAGAAAATATTTCAAGTGGCACAGATGGAAACTGGTCAGTCAAGGTAATGATGAAGTCTGAATAGGTAGGCGTGGCATGTTTTTCTTAGCTCATTGTTTTCTTTTAGATGTTGGTAGTAGAACTGCTGTTCCATTTGCTGATTGTATTAAAATGTTTTAAAGATATTCCTACACTTCACATGAGGAAATATATCCCGCTTAGCTGAATAACAACTGTCTGTGTATGGGAGTTATCTGGAATTCATGATGTAAGCAAGGCAGTTTAAGAGCCATTATTTTTCATCACCTGTGTACTACTGTATACTTTAAGCTGTAGTCTGGAGATGAGTGCTGCTTTTGCCCTAACATTTAAAATTACAAAGGGGCAATACCGGTTGATGATATCTGGTTCCTATATGTGCATGCAGTGAAATACTAAGGAAGGGTTCCTGTTTTGGCAGATACCACATTTCCCTTGCATAATACATACAATACAATAATGGGAATGGCTTTTATTCCTAGGATGGCATGGTAACAGATGGAAGCAAGGTTTCTGCTTGCAGATAAAAATGGATACAAAAAATAATATCCGAGTTATTGAAAATGGCTGTTCCCCTTATGTCCATGAAAACAGAAAGCACACAGTTAAAATAAGCCTTCTTCTCCTTTGATTTTCTAACTGGCCATTCAACAGTTGCATGCAGCAATGTAAACTACTGATACCAGCAGAGAATTACAGGCACCACTCAAGGAAAACCCACAGCAGCCCATTTTCCAGTAACTCTACATGAAATTCAAAATGTAAACGATAAATTAGATGCCTTTGTAAACCTTTCTACCAAACAAAAACAGGAAATTGAGAAAGCACTATTGGGGCATTCAGATAACATCTCAGTACTGAAAAAATAAATTGTCACCATCTGGCCTAGGGTCAATATTTGAAGAGCTTACAGAAAAGCATATAGACTTTGAAGACAGGTCTCAAAGGAAAAATATCCTATTAATAGTAACGTTGCAGAAGGCAGAGGGAGGGAACTGCATGCAACTTGTGAAATGGAATCTTTAGCAAACTAGCAAACAGAATGGGTGTAAATCAAAGTATATAGCAGTCATGCTGGAGACTTTTTTGCTGAAGGAGGACTTTCTTGCTAATATTTGGAAGCCTAAAAAGATGAAAACAGTTTGCTTCCAGTCCTGCAAGTGAAGACCCTTAAATCCAGAGGATCTGTGGGAATAAAAATGAAAATTAGCCAATACTTGCTTGGTACGAGATCAAATCCTAGTGGTAAGTGCCCATGGTGAAGGTTTACCTGGGTATTAAGTGCTGCTCAGCCTCTGTCTTCAGAGGGTTAACCAGACAAAATCTCATTCCAGACAGTTAAAAGGCCGAAATCTCAATGAAAATATAAAAGAGTGAACACTCAGTCCTCAGTCTTGGTTTAAATCCTTTATTGGCAAATAAGCACTGCTTAGTACATTGACAAACAGTGCTTCCAGTGCTGTATTTATTTCTAAAAAAGTAGGAGTGCACCAGGCAGGGACCACTCATTGACAAGGGGGCAGGACTGAGGAGGGGTAAACCTTTATTGTTATAATTATTCCCATGATGTCATGGTGGGCCTGCCTTGGTGTGCTTGTGGGATGGGTTCACAAACAGGTTACAGTCCAGACATGCCCAGACATGTCCCAGTGATTCCCAATATCTCAGAGTCCTATAGCTCAATGAAATTTAAACAAAATTTCAGATTAATTTCCTTGATATCTACCAGACCACATAGAAAGTCCACTTAGAAATTGATACACTTTAAAATAACGAACTAAGTTGCGTGGCACTTTCGGTCTTCCTTCATCAGATTTGCCAATGAGACCATGGAACATCCAGTTAAGAAGCTAATATGAAAAAGTTAAAAAACAAACAATTCCAAAACAAAAAAGTATTATACCAGTCAAATAATTTCAAACCACCAAACCTCCCGTGTCAAAGATACAACCTTGAATAAAGTAAAATTGACATAAAAAACACATCAGTGAGTGACTGCAATTAAAAATGGAGACAACAGACAGAATGTCATTATCAGCAAAATCAAGAAGGTATCACAAACCATAGAAAATGACAAAAAGACTCAAACTACTTCCAGAGGAACAACAGGTTGATGTTTGGGTCCAAAACCAGTTCTGTCAGTGAAACTTTTTGTGGTCCAGTTTTCATAGATTCAGGATGGGGATCAGTGACTCCATAGTATCGAGACCCAGGGATTTTCTGAATAGCAACCTGATTTGCCAGCTTAGTTCCCTTTTCACAAGTTAGTCGTTGACGTTGCCACTGAGAGGGATGTCATCCACTTGGCAGAGAATTTGAAAAAGGAACTTATTTTGACATGCCAAGTTATGGGCATGCAAAACCTGTGGGTTGGTATGAGCTAAGTACAGAATATCATGGTAATGTTTGGCAATACTAGTTTTTAGTTTGTTAATAGTTTTTCCCACATAAAAGGCTCGGCATTTGGAGCATTGTGCTCTGTAAACTACCCTCTCTGTATTACAGTTACCAAGGATATATGAATGAAAGATCTTGAGGTTACTGGGGCAGTAGAAATTCTACTTGTAGCTCATATGCTGGCAGTAGGACAATGATGGATCATTGCATGGAAAAGTTCCTCCATTTGAAATTCATGGGGTGTTGTTTCTTGACAGTCTCTGATGCTGTGTCCTCTTTTTGGAGTGAATCTTGGCATAGGTGGAAATATTTGGCATAAGTTCCTATTTTCGGTGATGACGATGGACCAATTGTCAGTGATGTTACTTTTGATTTTTTGATAGTCGAGTGAATAGGTAAGGGTCAAGTTCAGCTCCCATTTCTTCTGATTAGTGGTTCTTATAGCAATGCTGCAGAAATTTATATATGAGTTATGGTCCAAGGTCAGTGTCCTAAGGTTACCTTCCTTTTTCTGTTGGATGATGGGTGTCAGGATCCCCTTAAGTAGTCTGTTGTTATGGCCCCTTGCAAGAAAATATTTTTCTAATCTGGGGTTGTTTTCAGAAAAGTTCTCAAGTTCTTTGGAAACTCTAGTGATCCTGAGACCCTGGGATTTGACCACATTGTATTTGAGTTGATGTGGGTGCATGCTTTTGTAGTGAAGGAGCATGTTGACCCTGGTTGGCTTTCAACAGAAGTCGAAGGTGAGGGATTTCTTGTCCAGGGATTTACTGATGGTAAGATCTAAAAATTTGATGTTTGGGCTGTGTTTGGTGGTGAAGTACAGAAAGTCCATGGATTCGCTGATATGTTTGAGGAAGTCATTGAGCTGATTTTGGTTCCCATTCCAGATGATGAAGATGTTGTTTATTAATCTCAGGTAGCATCCCATATGTTGATAAAAGGGGGAGTTATAGACAAACTCAGACTCCCATTTCCCAAGGGAGGTGTTAGCCAAACTGGGCACCATAGCCGCCCCCATTGCAGTAACAGTGGTTTGCTTGTAAATGTTGTCATTGAACCTGACAAATTGTTTCCCAAAAGTGTGCAGAGTAAGCAACCAAGAGCTTCAGTCTCACCTGGTAGTGCAGCATAGTCCCTGTCGTAGGCTTCAATTACTGTGTTAATACAGTACCAGTGGGGTAGGACAGTGTAAAGTACATCCACATCAATCGTCAGCAAAATAGAATCAAAATGGATCTTAAGGTTCTTGATTTTGTGAAGAAAGTTAATTGAGTCTAAGATAAAGAAACAGTTATTTTCTGTGTGGCTTTATATTGGAGTCTAGGTAGATTGCAATGGGTTCTGTGACTTGTACCTCCACTTGCAACCATCAGTCTATATGGTGGATCCAAGAAGTTCTTGTGGGATTTAGGGAATCCAAACAACTGGGGTAACCTTGAGTGTGTGACCATCAGGAATTCAAGTAGCCTTTCACTGATGAGCCACTCCTTGTGGAGGTTGATGATTTTGGTGTAAAAGCCTCATATGCAGATTTGATTTATTCCAGATTGGCGGAAAGGTAAAATCTATTGTTGGTAAGGAGTCCCATTATTTTGTTGCTGTAAGTCAAAGTGTCTGTAACTAAAATACCCCCACCTTCATTAGCCTTCATAATCCTGCATGTGTTGTCATTGTTTAGGGTCTTGAGGGCCTCAAATTCTTCCTTGTTGATATTGTACAGTCTCTTTTTGGGTGGTTTCTTGAGTTTTCTGAGGTTTGTTTCACGTTTGTCCTGAAATGCAGTGATTACTGGGTTATCAGGTGGACAAAAATTACTCGGTTTCTTCCAGGTGCATGTCCTTGTGGTGGTGGGTATATCTGAACCATCATTGCTGCTTTTGTGGAAATAAAATTTAAGTTGAAGCTTCCTGGTGAGGAGCCTGAGGTCTATGATCATGTTGACAAGGCTGGCTCTTTCTTGGGGAACAAACGTCAAGCCTTTCTAAGAACCTGGAGTTGGATTTCAGTGAGTTGTATCTTGGAGTGGTTCCACATTTCTATTGTGTTTGTTGCATCTCTGTAGTAGCACCATGTCCCTTCCTGGGGGGGTGCCAGATATGTTTGACATCTCATTTGCCTTGCCATGTCCTGTCCCTCTGTTGGTATTGAGTCCTGGGGGGACTTCAAGGGTAGCAGTTGACAGCTTTCTCTGGAGTGCTGGTCCTGGAGGCCAGGAGGGTAGCTCATTGTGGTTCTTGGTGGCACAGTCCACCTTGTGCCCTGGTTCGTTAGCCTTGATGGAGTGTGTTGGTTTTTGTTCTGCCTTGTGTTGGTAGTAGAATCTGAAGTTTTGTCTAAATTTCATTGAGCTATGGCACTTTGAGATATTGAAAATCACTGGGATATGTCTGGACATGTCTAGACTGTATCCTGTTTGTGAATTCAACCCACAAGCACACCAAGGCAGGCCTACCATGACATCATGAACATAATTATAATAATAGTTTACCCCTCCTCAGACCTGCCCCCCCCCACCTTGTCAATGAGTGGTCCCTGCCTGGTACCCTCCTACTTTTTTAGAAATAAATACAGCACTGGAAGCACTGTTTGTCAATATACTAAGCAGTGCTTATTTGCCAATAAAGGATTTAAACCAAGACTGAGGACTGAGTGTTCATTATTTTATATCTTCATTGAGATTTTGGCCTGCAAAGAGAAAGGCTGAGCAGCACTAAATACCCAGGGAAACCTTCATCATGGGCACTAACCACTAGAATTTAGTGTCATAACAAGTGGGTACTGGCTAATTTTCAATATTTGGAAGCCTGGGAAAGTTTGTACGTTTGGAGAGCATTGGATCTTCCTGAGCAATAGTTACTCAGCCATGACCTCACAAAGGAGGCAGCATTTCTTCAAGTGCTAGATTATGTGTGCAACGGCAAATTAAATTTAAATTACTATATCTACCATTCTTAAGGATTTTGCTTCTTGGAGATAGTAAGACCTTTCTTTCTTGTCAAGAGGTAAACCAGTTCATGGAGGACAGAAATGTCAATGTGGCCCAAGAAGAGGACTTACACCTGAGATCTGTTACTAGGAATGATGGACAAGAGTCAGATACAGAGATTTTACACAGGAGCTTTCCTAATTTCAACAAACAGTAAATAATTTAAGTGAGCAGGTGACATCTCCTAAGTAGACTTGAAGGAGCTGTTTTATGAGTAAAACTAGTTATCAAATATTTGGAGTTTTGTTAAATATAATAGTCAGTACTCTCTCCAAAAATCTGTGAGACATTTGGGGGAAATGGTTATCGTTAATCTCGAACAAGATGTAGGCAATACTTTAGCCTGTTAATGTTTTCCCTTTGCTAATACTGCTTGTGAGCATCTGCTATGGAGCTTTAGCCACTAATTTTAACAAGGGGAAAGTTATTGGCATCAGAAGTAATCTGTTAGGGGGGCGTGGCTAGGATGCTGAACTGATAGCTGCACTTCATTTCAGCTCTCTTACCTCAATACAATTCCTGACAGGAATTTTACAAAATAATATTTAATTTGAAGAAATTTTTATTACTAACTTATTTCTAATAACTCTGAGCATCTATAAGAAAAATTTTATTGTCAGAACTTGAATAATTCCTGTCAAATTAATTACTGGAAAATCAGCACCAATATCAGCTTTACAGCATGAGTCATCTAAGGAATACAGCACAAGACTCTTCTTTCAAAAAAGACCTGCAGTCTCTCATTACAAATATACAGGAACTTACAATAAAAATCGACAAGATGGACAATAAAATAGATACTTTTAAAGAAAAGTGCTCACAACAACTGGAACAGCTTCAAGAAATGTTTACACAGCAGAAAGGACAGATATCACTTATTGAACAGTCATTAAGTGACATTGACACTAGAGTCCAAATAGAAGAACAACAAACTGAATTCTTACTTCAACAGAATACATATTTACTAGAAAAGCTTGATGATATGGAAAACCGAACAAGAAGAAATAATATTAGAATATATGGTCTACCAGAAAAATCTGAAGGGGACAATATGATAAACTTTCTTACCACCTGGATACCAGATGTAACAAAAATACCTGAAGCTCTTTCATATGGTATAGAACGGGCATAGATCACTAGCAGCTTCTGGAAATGCTTCTTCTCCGGTAAGAACATGCTGAGATCTATAATTGTGAGACTTTTTCTACACAAGATAAAGATCTTATATTAAGAAATGCTTGGGCAAATTCTCCCATCAAATACAATGATTCATTAATAAGATTTGACAATGATTATTCTACAAAGGTGGTTTCAAAAGAAAAGAATTTCTACCAATAAAAAAAACCTTGAAAAGCAACTGAAAGTCCATCTTTTATTTCCAGCAAGACTGAAAGTTTTTCTACCAAATGGAATAAAAATCTTTGAAACAGTAGATTCAGCAATAAAATACCTTACCAACAACAACATCCTAACACATGAAGAATCTATGGACTGGACAATAAGTACACAAGAGAAATGCTGAAGTAAATAATTGGAAAACTGTTGAGCAAAAGAAAAAAAAACTAAAGGACAAATAATCTTACATATGTTATATTCTGTAAAAATCTAAATAATAATACTAACAACAAAAGAAAAGTTCTTACTGTCTTCAAGTTACACCAAAACAGGTACTGTTTTCAATTATATTTTAAATGTCAAAATTAGCATAAATGTAAATACATTTATCTCAAATCACATCAATATACTAAGCATAATTTAAACATTACTCTATTTTTCATTATTATCCATCTATTATTTTCATATTCTTAATCAGAGTAATCAATGCATAATAATGTTCCCAAATAGTTTATTTATTTATTTATTTATTTATTTTCTCTCTTTGTGTTTTGTTGTTTTTATTTTTCTCTTCTTTTTATAAAATCTTCATTAACTTATAATACTTTAATCAGTATATGGTTATATTGCTTAATAGGTATAGTAATGGCTGCTATATAACTTATTATTAGTTACATCCCTGATAGTATTACTTTTTATAAGTTAAAAGTGTCCCTGTTTGGATAAACGCTAATGCTGGGCAGAAATGTGTTGCTTTTGAAATGAAGTATTTCAGTTAGGATGTATCATAAGACTACTTTAAATAATCTTAAAAGATGTTCTGCCTTTGACCCATATGCACATACTGATATAGTCCAGTGAAAAAATATGTTTTAAGTGATATTTTGAGGCTATAAGTCATGTGTGTTGTGGCTCCAGACATCCGGAGTTGAAAGATGCTTGTGACTAGCTTAGATATCCTGTTGTCTTTTCTTTTGTAGAGAAATAAGGCATAGCATGTTTAAAATGCAAAGTTTGACAGTTGTGAACACTACTCCGTAAACTAGAGTGCTTGCGTGCACACTACATGAGTTTGTCACCAAATAAGAGGAGGGAAAAGAAAAAAGAAAAAACACATACCTTTTCCTGCTTGGTTCTCGAGACAATTTAACAGCCACAAACATCACTAGAAACTTGAGTTACTTATTGCTTGTCACATTTACTTGTGTACGCCATCCCCTGACTCTTTCTAATTGACGTCTAGTCAGAAAATAAGCTAGGTTCACATTTAAAGATACAGAAACCTAAATTCCTTCTAAGGAAACATAAATAATATAAAGGTTCATATAAATATACACAGATATTTATTTTTGAAGCACTTTCAGTTTATGGCTACTGATGTCTTCTAGCACCTTGATAGATAAGGACATATATCTGCTTGTCTTTCTATCAGTTTAGATTTCCAGACATTTTAGCTATCCCTTACTATGTTTTATACAGCAGAGTTTAAAAGCAGAAATTAATCATCAGCAAATAAAATCACTGCTGTTTTACAAATTCTCTAAAGAAACTAGTAAATGTCAAGCAACTGACAGGTTTGTTTTGGGGAGGGTTGCCATTTCCCACGCTGGTGCTCCTGCAGAATACTACTGATGTCCTGCTGCCAAGGTATGCCCTCGGGTGGGCAGGTGGGATGCAACAAGAAGGTTGGATGTGCATTTGGCAAATCAAACATTTAGATGGCGTTATGGTATACTAGATGGAGAAAGTGGAAGCAATGATTGTATAGGCAACTATAATGAGTAACATAACAACAGTGGATTTGACCCGGTGTGTCAATTATACAATGTTTATATCCCATGTGGCTTTGGGCTTTGTCGAAGCATCTGTGTTCTACACACATATTGTGTTGGATCTGATTTGAGTGGAAGGGGAGAGGCTTAGCCCACACCCTAATTTGTTACTGGGTTGCCATGCATTATGGGCATGCATTGTGGCAGGTACTCAACGGGCTATCCATCCTTAGATGGCTCATGCTGTTCCCGTTTGCTCATCTGAATGGTGACTGCGGCTGTGCTCTTCTTGTTATGTTGCCTGGCTGTGGCTTCACCCTTCTTATAATATTGTCTGGCTTTTACATTATCAAGAATGACACAATACTAGTGTATGCGGGTATATCATGTTACTGTTAGTGTGGACAAGGATGCTTGACAATGCAACTATGATTCTTGGACCTTTCTGCAGACGGGTGTGTTGTCTGGCAGTTGAGAGCCTGGTTGTTCCTGATCAGCGGACCTGTATTTTTGTGTTTCAATGTGACTGCATGAAAGGATGCCAGTATTGGTCTGCAAGTTTGGTGGGCAGTAGATTCGTTGGGGATTGATTTGAGGAGACACTTGTATTATGGCTGGGGCACTTGACATTTGATAAATGTATCCTCTCAATGATGCGTTCTGTCTGGTCATTGGCTGTAAAACAGCTTTTCTGAGAAATATTGTTGTGGTGCCAGTTAATGATTTGGATTAAATGTTTCTATATACAGTCGTGAAGCAATTGCCAGGATAAAATGGTACTCTTGCAGTGCATGGATCATCGTGGCTGTCCTCCGATGTTGGAGGAAAAACAAGCTTCTTGGACACCTTTTTGACGTGGTAAAGGTGTTACCCCATGGTTTGAATACGTTTTGTCTCTTTGCTGCAAAATGGGTTGGGAATTTTGGCCTGTAATATTTTCGTACATGGTGGTTTGAATCTTGGCAGCTTCCATTGTTTTGATGTGTTCTCCAGTATACTTTTGTTCAGACATAGGATTAAATTACTGGTGTTGAGTAGGTCAGGATTGTATCTCCAGCACTTGTTGTCAGCAGATAGACTCACTGGTTGGGTGTCAGTCTAAGCTGTGGGAGTTGATGTGTGATATACATAGATGTTTGCTTTGAGGGTGTGGTCAAGTGCGCTGCAGTTTTACCTCTGTACTGTGTCAGTTTTCATTGTGCATGGTCCCTCTGAGGGTTGATGGAAGTGTTGGCAACAAGACACTCAATCAGGTAACAACATTATGAGTGCTCTCTTGGATAAGGGAGCTGTCTAAATTGTGATCTTGTTGTCTCCAGCCATGGGAATTGTCATTGAAAAGCTGAAAAATGCAATCAGAGGAACATATTTAATGTCTACTAAAGAAATATTAATATACTTATACATTGTATCGCATTTCAGTTTATGTTAAACATGAAATATGATGTGGTTTCAGAACTATTCATGTTTTTATTCCAATATGACTTTGCAAATATTAATTTAAACACTGGTTTCAGACTTGAGTAGTCTAAAACAATTGCACAACAATGGTACTGTATTATACAGTAATGTCAGTAAATAGTTTTCAACAGATGTATGAAATATACAGTTATAGATTTTAACATGATGTTTATTAATACCCTAAATTATTTTGAAATGATACTACCTTAATCTAAATATTTGTACCTTTTGAAACCTGCTTAGAAGTAAGTATTATTGAATTACAATAAGATGAGTAAAGAATATATGTATATATTTTAGCTGATTAGATTATCTTAATATATTATTCAATTATCTTTATTTAAAACTAAGAGGATAAGAGAAACTGATCCAAATATTATTTGTGAGGGTAGAAAGTTTGTTTGGTTAGATTCACTAACCAAACGAAGAGGTATATTACCTCATAGCAATAGGGAATGGTTTTTAAGGTTAAGAATTACAAGTTTGGAAGTTCTTTGTTTTTTTTTATTCTATCACTTTGGTGTCACTCAGAAACATGCAAAAATCATACAAGAAAAACTTTTTGAATTCTGTATCCAAGATGGAACTAAGAATAAACAATATTTACATAAACTTACGCATAAAACAAACTCAAAACTAGGAAATGAAATGTTTATCCATAAATGTTAATGGTCTAAATAATAGTAATAAAAGGAGAAGCCTATTCAAGTACATAAACTTACATAAACCACAAATAGTCTTTTTACAAGAGACACACTTATTAGATAGAGATATAAACAACTTAAATATTAATAATTACACAGTACTAATAAACTCTCAATACAAAACAAAAAAGAGGAGTAGCTATACTACTTACAACTCAACTATAACACCTAAAATAATTACTACTCATCAAGATACATCAGGTATGTTTTGTCTAGTTTCAATAGAGTTAAATAAGAGAATCTATATGTTAGTAAATCTATATTGGATCCCAGGACTAGGATTAAAAACAGTTAAACAGCATTTTGAAGAGATAATTCATTTAACTAAGGGTAGCCTGATATTGGCAGGAGACTTCAACTGTATAATGAATGAAAAAGATACAGATTCTAAATCCAAAAGAAGAAAACAACCCATCTCTAAAGCACTATCAAAATTTATAGATACATTGTATTTAAAAGATATAAATGAATTTGCAGAACCAGACTCACTAATCTTCACATTTTATTCTCATAGATATAAAACTAACTCTAGAATTGATAGAATATATGTTGCCAATGACCTAATAACAAAAATTGACAAAGTCAAAATCATAAATTGTCCTTTATCTGATCATAATGCCATAGTCTTTGAGATAGAGCTTACACCATTTTATTCAAATCCCATTACTAGGATACCTTCCTATATCACAAAATTGAGAGATTTCAAAGAATTTTATGAAGAAACAATCAAAAACTTTCTAGAAATAAATTACACAGAAGATATTTCAGAAATATATGTCTGGGATTCATTAAAAGCAGTTACATATGGGAAGATATTATCCTGGTACATAAATAAAAGGAAGTTATGGAATAAAGATATGCTAGACTTACAAAACAAAGCAGATAAATTGAAACTGGAAATACAAAAGGGTAATGCTACTCAAGTTCAAGAACTTACACAAATCAATAAGAAGTATACAGAATTGCTACACCATAAGATTATGATTAACTTAGAAAAGATAAAAATAAACTCATACTCTACTAATTCAGCACACCTGAGATACTTAACTAATAGAACAAAAAATAATTAAATCTAAGCAAATAAAAGAAATATTTATTCCCAATACTAACAAAAGAGTTACGCAACTAAATGATATTTTAGAAGCATTCAGACTCCGATAATTCCATAAATACTCAAGATACGCCTACTAAGGATATAAAAAATACTTCGAAAACAATATTCATATTAAATTAACACAAGAACAAATAGACATTATAAACAAACCAATCAATATGACAGAATTAAAATCACAAATTAAAAAGCTCAAGACAAATAAAGCACCTGGCCCAGACAATATGCTACCAGAAATGTATAAATTAATACCCAATCAAGCCATATCTTTATTATTAAAAGTATATGATATAGCCAATAAAGATTTGAATATACCACCCTCTTGGAAATATTCATTGATATCCCCAATTATCAAACCAGATAAAGATGAGAAACAGTGTTCCTCATATAGGCCAATATCATTACTCAATATAGACTACAAGATGTTTATGGCTATATATGCAGATAGGATCAAACACTTTCTTCCTTTCTTAATTCACAAAGATCAAACAGGTTTTATTAAAGGAAGAAATACTTCAGATAATATTAAAAGAATACTAACATTAATAGATTATAGCAAACATAAAGTCCTAAATTTAAATGTAATCTCATTAGATATTAATAAAGCTTTTGATTCGGTTAATTGGAACTTTCTTTCACTAGTTTTAAAAGAATATAACTTTCCTTCTAATTTTAATAATCTTATCCAAATACTATATGAAAAATCTACTGCATATGTTAAACTGGGATCATATAGATCAGGCCCTATAACAATAAAAAGGGAACTAAACAAGGTTGCCCTTTATCACCATTGTTATTTGCATTACTCATAGAACCCTTTGCAAATCAAATCAGATCAAACAATAACATAAAGGGCATTTGTATTAATAAAATGTTAAACCTTAAAATCCAACTCTTTGCTGATGACATACTATTAACTCTCTCAGATGCAAATGAGTCTTTGAATGCTCTATTTAACTCCATGAATAAATTTCAAAATATTTCAGGCTTAAAATTTAATGAAAACAAAACTAAAATTATGCCCTGTAATTGTAAAAAAAAATAATATAAACAAAAGATTTTCCAAATATATAGTAACAGAAAGTAAATTATTATATCTGGGAATAAATCTACTCAATGAATTAACAGATTCTCTAATATTTAACTATAATAAAATACTAGACACAATAGAACAAACAATTGGTTACTGGAATAATTATATCTTTTCAACAGCAGACAGATTATATCTTATTAAAATAATCATATTTCCCAAAATATTATACTTAATACAAAATTTTTCATTGCCACCTCCCAAATATATTATTCAAAGATACAATAAACTAATTTTAAATTTTCTATGGTTTCCAAATAAACCCATTATAGCCTTAAATAAACATTTGCCAGATTGGGAAGATGGTGGAATTAATTTACGGATATTGATTTATATATTACCTCATCTGTTATTAAAAACATAACACTATGGTTAAATAATTCATACACACCTATATGGAAACAAGCCCATGAGCAGATTTACATAGAAATCAATTATAATCACATACAAGACAACTTAACAGTAATACCATTACCCCTTATATGGATGTTAAAAGATTATTTTTAGGGAAAAGGAATAATATTAATAAATTGCCATCAAACTATGTAAGTTCTACACTTTCAGTGTTCAGAACATATATAAACAAAATACCAAATATTAATTCTTGGATTTTTCTTATTTTCCTATAGCTTTTACACCAAATATTCTAGATACATTCCAAATATCTAAAATAAATATACTTAAAGAAGAAACATTACTCTTTTGGCATCAACTTATAGAGAAAGGGAAAATTCTAACAAAGGAACAGATAATTTATAATTATAATATAAATAAAGACAATTGGCTGTTTTTCAAAATCTAAGGCATTTTCTTATAAATAAAATAGAACAAATGCAACCTTCAGTTAGACATGAAGCTCCAAAACTCATTGAATACCTTATTCTTATCACAAAACAGCCTTATCAGGGTACAGGTTATTTGCCTAATATCTATAAAATTGTTAAAAAAACAAAAAAACTATCATGAAAAATCATACTGGGATTATTATACTTTAATAAACAACCATCCTCCAGTTGAAGAAGAAAAAAGTAATATTCTAAAATCTTCCAAATTTTCTACATTATCAAAATACTGGCAATTATTCACTTGGAGATATCTACACAGAAGTTTCTATACACCACATAGGTTAGCCAAAATGTATTCTATTGAAGATCAATGTTGGAGATGCCATATCAAGATAAAAGCAGATTGGCAGCATGTTTTTATGAATGTATATGTCTCAATATGTACTGGAAATCCATTAATTATTTTTTCAGACTGTTTATAATGATAATTTTCAATTAACAAAGTCTTTAATTTTATTCAACTCTCCTATTCCAAACTGTGTACCAAAAAAAGACACTAAAATCCTATGGTCACTATTGGCAATTTCACGTAAAATCATAACTATACACTGGAAAAATGAGGCTTCCTACGTTCAAGGAATTTGAGACTTTAACAACAACAGTTGCTCACATGGAAATATTAACAGTGAAGAACAGAACTAAAAGATCTACTTCTTACTATTACTCTTGGATGAAAGTACTGGAAATACTTGAAAATATCGAAGAAGATATATCATCTTATGTTTCTAACTCTATATAATATAGAATTTCAATGTTATTTGCATAGACACCAATGTAAATAGTTATATAATGGTTTGAAGTTAGTAATGTTTTAGAATTGTAAATATGTTATTTATCTTTATTTCATGTAATGTTTAAGACATCTTATTTGAAATAATAAAAAAAAATATTTAGTGAAAAAAAGAAGTAATCTGTTACATGGTGCTCTGTTTCCCCTAAGATGAAAGACATAAGCTATGCTTTTTAGGGATGGCCGGTGTTGTAATGAAGATGTCATTTAAAGCATGAAAGTTTAATAATATGAACTTACAACAAACGTACAAGTCCATTCAACTATTTAATACATTGTCACATAATGAACACTTAGAGCCTTAGCTAATGCCCTACTAGAGCAAAAAAGCAAATTCCTTTCAATCCCACTAAATAAATAAAAATGTCACCTGACATAAAATAATCTAATTAAATAAAACAATAAAAATGTAAACTACAACAAATGCTTAAACATTCATTATTTAACATCTGAGGCTTTAGATTTTATTAATTGTTTTATTTGATTGGATTATTTTAAGTCATGTGACAGGTTCTCTGCATTATGGTGGGTCAAGTCTACTAAGCCTGTATTTGGACATTAAACTTAAATGGTTAGAGAGATAAGGCCCGCCTTAAGACCTTTGTGTTTCCATTCTGCTGTTGCTATAACAAGATTATGAGGGCATGGTGTGTCAATGGAGTGAATTTTCCCTAAGCACCCACCTGAAGGCTAGTCATTTTCATTCTATCACAGAATAACCATCTTCTCTTTTACTTAACTTTTAACTGACAGATCAGATATATCTCTCTATTAATTTGTGAAAGCATAGTTCCTAACTTCAGCTGTGATGTATATGAGTAGCCTGTGAATGTCTTGCTGAAGTCAGGAGATGTTAACACAGACCTTGTGCATAATATTTCCTTGAGCTTCCTAAAGCAATATCTGTTACTACTGTCCACTTTATTTTGATGGCATCTTCCCCTTTTTTAGGTCTGTGAAAGGGCTTGTTAACAGTGACAGCTCCAAAAAGATCCTCACTTTTTGGGGAGATAGACCATTTTCTTACTGCTTTTACCTTTTCTTTTTGGGTTTTAACCATTCATCTCCCTAAGATACATCTATCTAGCGCTATCTGTCTGTCTGTCTGTCTATCAGTTTATCTATCTATCTATCTCTCTATCTATCTATCTATCTATCTATCTATCTATCTATCTATCTATCTGTTAACTGGGTATGCCAGTTTAAGCACCGTTTTCAGCCATGACTTAGGCCATAAAGGCAAACATAAACAAAAATCATTTAAAGCCAGGATTATACTTTTACAAAAATATTTATTTCTGTCATGCTTACCTTCTCCTTGAAGCATTTACATTTTATTCTGCTTCCTTCAGTTTGTCCAGCACAATTTGTGCCTTGGCTAGACATGAGCTTCATTCCTTACAATGTGTAATGAAATTGTACATAAGCCGCAGCATAGCTGATGTAGATTTTCAAGACTCCCCCTATTAGATTTTGGAAGGTTGCTAAGGTACTATGTAGGCAAAAGTAAGTACATTATACTAGACCGACTCTGAAACTATGATATTTGATAACGGTTTTAAGTTAATCTGATCTCCTAGAGTAGTTCAATATGGTATAAAATCAAATTTGTCTTGCCATGTAATTCTGAAAACATGACATCTTTGTTTTGTAAATGGTTTTGTTTTTCTTCTTTCTTTGACTTTAACTATATAACATCTATCTGTGCTACACACACACACAGATCCGTTTTCTCTCTCTTTACCACATTCACTAGTCTCTATTGTTAAACTAACTACAGAAGTTTGTACTTCCTTTCACAGTTTCAGAATGGTGATATGGTAGATCTCTTCTGGCATTCTACTACCTGTTTGTCTAAATCTATAATTCGCCTCATTTATCTTCTCTGTTATGTCAAAGTGAACTTGTCATTTATCTTAAATCTTGTTTTCTGTGGAGGGCAGATACCAATATCTGTATTCTAGTTTTAAATCCCCTTGTCCTTGCAAGCTCATATTAAAAACCGCTTACATAGCTTACGCTCTTTCCCTGTTTTTTTTTTTCTGTACTTAGAACAGAGTAGCATCTGACAAATATTTTATTACCAGTCTAGACACGTCAGTCTTTCCATTGCTGCTAAACTAATATTAATAGTATTTAATGATGGCATGGCAAATACTTTTTTAAAACAGTAGGCAGACACCTTTTGAAATGGTCATTTTCTACCATTTTCATCATGTTTCTTATCACGTTGGCCTTTTGTTTCTAAATTGACAACTATGATCTTAACATTTTGCTCTGAGAAAATGACCAGGTATGAAATGTTTTAAACGTGTATAAATTTCAAGTAAAGTTTTTTGGACTTTATCATAGTCCTGGTAAGCAGCACCCTCCATGCCCATGAAGTATCTGTGGTTTTCCAGTTAACTATGTTGATAAGCGCCTTTACTTCTCAACTCAACCCCATCCCTCCTGATGGACATGCTGCTCAAAACTGGTGAGATCCATAGGTTTGTACTAAGCTAACTGCCCTTACGAGACATTTTAAGCCTAGCCAATTATCCCTTGTGAGACTCAAACCCTGCACCTTGTGTTTGTAAGGCAAACACCTTAACCATTAGGCCACCCTCCACCTCAAGGTCTACTTCCTGGATAAATTGATTTAATGATGGCAGTTTTATTGGGGTAGCCATCAACTTAGCTATGGTAGCCATCTCTTTTGCTGTAGCTGCTATGGTCTGTGCTAACTGTTCTATCATGTACACATTTTATTTATTTATTTTTATCTATTTAACATATGTTAACCAGGAAAGTCTGACTTGGAACAAAGCCAATTTTCAGCAGAGGCCCGGGGAGAAAAGCTCTAGATGTATGAGTATCTATACACAGGTACACTAACAAAATAGTATGTCAAAAAAATGTCTTTTCTTTCCTTTGTGGGGAAAAAGTACTCATGTCAGCACCAACAGATATAGTCACAGGACACTGGTTTGAATAATCGGTGCCAACAAGTCCATGCAATGCACCAGTGTGGAAGATTAACGACTGAGACTTCAAGTGTTTATAAATAAAAATAGTGTCATTTATTACATATAACTGAAAAGTTTTGTGGCTTAGTAAAATGCAAAGTAGGATTCCTCTGACATCAACAATTTCCAGCTTTTTTTAGGTCTTCCTTAACTGGGTCTGATTTTCTCTCCCACTTTTGGTGCTATGGACACCCAGTCCCTTTTTGCAAAGGGCAAATGTTCTCTGACTAACCTTCTCTCAACCATCTTGTTTTATTATATTATATTATATTATATTATATTATATTATATTATATTATATTATATTATATTATATTATATTATAGTCAATAGCTTATCGTGTAAGCCTGTTCTTACTAATATGGTTTGGTAAACATGTACAGCTTAAAAGAAACACTTCCTTTAAAATTACTCTTTCTTTTAAAGAAGCATCACTCGTGTACAATAGAATCCTCATAATACTGTCATAAACATTGTTCGTACAACTACTTATATATTTTTCATTCACTTGTATTCTTCTGTTTGGTAAGAGGCACTATGTTGTGCTACAATATATACCTTTATGAATGCTTATAGATAGATAGATGGATGAACCTGTAACATCTTATTGTGAGAAAGCAGAACAATTCCCTTTTAATCACAGTTCCCTTACTAAGAAATCATGGACACAATGAAAACCATACATATCATAAAGACTTAACTGAAATTCTAACTGACTGAGCACACACACACCCCCACCAAAGGATATATCATAATAAGTATATTTGCTTGGGTCTATATTATATCGAAATTCAATTTGAACGAACACTTTTTAGTCGAACTGTCTTGAGTGAAATCACTTTTGATCAAACATCAGAAATGTCGAAACAGCCCTCTCTGAACTCTGTTTGTTGGCCAGCTGGAAACGATGTGACATGTGCCATTACTGAGGAAGTAGGAAAGCCAGCCAGAACTTGTCATTGCAATATCAGTGCACGGCAATGCACCGTCTACATTATGCTAAAACCACAAGGCAATGCACCATCTACATTAGGTTAAAAACACAAATGCACCTAATATCCAAGTGTTACGTCACGTACAGGTGAACCATGTATATAGCTTAGTTAATACTGTGCACGATAGTGGCTGACAGTTATGTAAACAATGTAAAGAACTACAGAACATAATAATTTAACCTGTTTAACCACATCCAAAAGTGATTAACAACCGTTAATTGGCATGTACACTGCTTTATATTACTTTCAGACTAGGAGCCTGAACCTGTGGAGAGTGTACGGTCTGCTGCTATAGGAAGCAATGACTGAAGCAGGCAATAATGGTCTAGAATTGATAGGTCACTTGGCTGAACCACCCACTAATTGTCATGGAGTGATAGGTAACCTGTATGGGAAAGTACAGTCACAGAAATGTAGAGACATGCTAAACATAGATGGCTATCTATACAACCTGGAGAAGGCAGTGGAGGACAGGAGGTACTTGTGTTACCGCCTGAAAATGTCTGAAACCTGTAGAGGTAGAATGATAACACGATGTGTGAATAATGAGGAGCAACTCCTGAAATCAGCCGCTCATAACCATGCGTCTGACCCCTGTGAAGTAGAAAGATATATGGCTTGCAGTTCACTGAAGGACAGAGCAACTACATCAAGGGATACCCCTGCACTAGTAGTGGATGATGTGATAGGCAAAACGCCAGTGGAGAGTACCACCTCACTACCTAGCAGAAGATCGATGCTGCAGCAGATTAATAGAGCTAGGCGTGCACACATCTGTAAGACAGTATGGGGGAACACTCTCAATCAGGTGTGCATGAGTAGTTGTAAGTTAAAAGATGGCCAGTTCATACAGACACGCAAAGTTGAGGTGCACACCCACCTACATGTCATTGTCTTTTCCACTAAAGAGAACTTGACAGATCTATGTGCATCCCCTATGTGGTTTATGGACGGTGTACACCTAACAAAAGGGAGGCTGTGTAGGCAACTGTACACTATTCATGGACTGCTGCATTATGGTGATAATAGGAAGTCCCTACCCTTAGTCTATTGCTTGATGAGCAAAAAGTCATTCAAGGCATATAACTTCCTCTGGGAATGTACGTTCCAGTTGATCAGTATGTTTGACCTGCACTGCCAAGTTAAGTACCTATTGTGTGATTTAGAATGTTTGATGTAAGGTGTAAGCCTTACAGTTGTCTACATTATATGGCAGAGATTCACATTTCCAGCTGTCCGTAAAGATGTTGGTAACCTTAGCATTCTTACCAGAGACTGACGTTCTGCCTGCATATTCAGAACTCGTTAAGGGTTTCCCTTCAGAGGCTAAGGAGTTACTGCAGTACTTCTCAGACACCTATCTACTTGGCCATCCATGCAAGCAGTACCCACGTATGTCTGCCACTGCAATGTTTCCACCCACATTTCCTATCAGCTTCTGGAACATCTCCTGCTTGAATGACCTATGCCTACCGAGAACTCAGAGTTATGTTGAGGGCTGGCATAGGAGAATACGTAGTCTGCTTGGTAGGAGGATGTCTGACATACCTACTGTTGTGTCTGTTTTGGTGAAGGAGCAAAACAGTGTCAATGAACTATGCCTACAGCTTTCGACAGGCTATCCAGCAACCCCAAAGAAGAGGAAGACTACTGTCAGGCAACACCGTTTGGAGAATATATTGCAGAATAAGGGACAGTATGACACCCAGTCGCTACTGAAAGCAATTGCTCTTGCTTTGAAGGTGTGATGCAGTCATGCTACGTGTGTCAGAACTTTATTGTATGCTGCACATGTTCTTAGCAGTCTGTCTTTAATATACAACTCATAATGGTGTTATTTATTGCATTGCATGTACCATTTGTGCAATGTGGGTTTTGTCCCAGTATGTTTGACTCATCAGCTGTCGCTGCAGGTTGATTTACATATATGTGTTTGCACAGGCTGTTGATTCACTTGCTTTGGAATCAAAGGTGTGATTAAAGTGTACAGAAGTGTTATAACTGTGGTACCATTCTGTTATTACTTGCAACACAATGTTTATGTTTTATTTGTCGTGCACATTTTAATTTATTACATTACCATGTGCTGACATCCGCAGTATATTTATGTTTTTGCTTTCTGGCATTAGTGTGTGCTAATATCTGCAGTATATCCATGATTTATTTGCCGTGTTTTCAGACTGTGATACACAGCTTACGCAGCTTACTGGGTGTTGGCTGACTAAAACAGTTTGTGCAGGGTTGCTTCGACATTTCTGACGTTCGCTCAAAAGTGATTTCGCTCAAGACAGTTCGACTAAAAGGTGTTCATTCAAATTGAATTTCGATCTTATAATATAGACCCAATAATCCACAGGTTAATTTATGACAATACCCAGTTTGCAGTCATCAGCAGACTTTGTCAGCCGAAGACCCTTGACATCAGCCTGGACATCAGAGAAGTACATGGTAAAAACAAGTGAATTCAAAACAGAAGCTTGTAGTATATCACTGGTGACAAGCCTTTCAGAAGAAAGCATGCCATCAACCCTGCCTGTGAGCCATTTGGCAATCAAATGGGCACATAGGGGCTGGTGGGGCTGGTATTTAAGAACGTTCGCTTATTCATGATATTTGAGTGTGGGATAGTGCCAATGACCTTTTCAAGACAGGCAGTGAGCACCTACTGATTATTATCCAGTGCTTTGGTCTCCATCTGGTAGAAGGCCACCAGATTCATTAGATCGGACTTTACAAAGCCAATTTAGTTGGCATTGAGGGATTCCAGGCTACTTAAATCATTATTTTTGAGTTCCATCATAATCTGTTCATTTACAAATAATAATAGTAGGTCTAATAGGTCTACAGTTCCCTGAGTCAGTGATAGGGTTACCTTTGTGTAGGAGGTATAGCTATATTCAAGTATCTATTGGAGAGACTGAGGTTAAAATGTTTACAAGGTAAATGGTGAGGCAATGTTTGATGCATAGTGTGTTGTCAGGATCCATAGGGCTTGTTTTTTTTTTTTTTGGTTTTGGGGAGAGAATTTAGAACCTACTTTAAAGTAAATTGGGAGGGAGACAGAGACAATATAGAGACTGGAATAAATATGCCAGTATACTGACAATGTCTTCCCTGTCTGAAACCGTAGTACTGTTAGACACCAGTTCTGTGCAATAATGACTATTATTTTGCTGATTCTTAATACTGTTAAATAAGGCCTTATGGTTATTCTTGGAGGAAATGATAATACTCAGTTTGTACTTGGCTTTGCAGGATATCATCTTATAGCTGTGTTCTTTGCAGACTATTCTGAGGTTACCTTTACAAAGTGGGCTAGGAATTTATTCTCTGATTGTAGTCTTTTGATAGTAGGAGTCCACCATGGCTTATTCTTTTTTTGCTTATTTATCTATCTATATCTATCTATCTGTCTATCTGTCTGTCTATCCATGTATCTGCGTTTACTAGTATAGTGAGTGCACTGATCGCAGTAGATCATAGATCATTTACAGGCATAGCCCAGGTGAATAGAATCACATACAAAAATGAAGAAAACATATTTACAGATGCAAGAATATGTCGCTTGCAATAATTTTTTGTTTTCTCTACTTTTGTACTGAGATATGAACAAATGTCTATCTTTTTACAGAGATAACAACCAGTATAAAGTAAGGTAAAGATATTTACTCATCACAGAACTGAAGGCCAACCAGTGACAGTTCTGGTTTCCTAGATTTTTTACGGCTCAGTTTAGCAAGAAAAATCTTTAGCTGTTTGTTCTCCTGTTTATGTGTACATTAAGTGGTAACTTCTGTTTGCAGTTGTGTTCACTTGTTGATAGTGACTTTCATCTGGTTTCTTTGTTTCCCCATATGTCTTGTTACATCCAACCACACTAGCACAATTTGTTCCTTCCATGTCTTTGTCAGCCGTAGGTTCAAACCTGCCAGGCAGCAGTTACAGTCAGTCCTCATTAAACAAGGTGACATGCCTTCAAGCACTGGGAAGTGATACAGTGACTCAGCAGATGAGCTATGTCCTGTTTCCAAAATCTGAACAGTAGTCAGTAATTACCTGTCACACCAATGGCTGGCAGAAGAAAGTTCACATCTCATAGTGGCAAATGATGTTAAAAATGTGTGCATGTAAAGACAGATGCAATAAAAAGACTAAACAGAAAATATCTTGTTTAAATGCAAATATTTTGAGGGGGAAAGTAATGTCTGTATTAAATGTCATTTATATTTCTTTTGTTAATGCATTTCTTATTTCTTCTTGAGGGTAGCTTTTTATCATTTAGTAAACAAATAGCCAGACAAAAATTCTGTAATTAGTAAGCATATTAAATGGAGTGTTATTTATCAGGGGAATGGTTGGTTTAAGGCCAAAAGTAAAGAGAATATGAGCTGCTGCCTAGTTTACAGATTTGTAGACTTATAAAATTTTCAGACTGTGCTCCATCTGCATGAACTACATGGCATAGCGAATACAAAGTAGTCTGACTGTAGGTACAAGTCAAAGTCATTCTTATACTAGGAACCCTCCCATTACACACACACATGCACACACATGTAGACGCACAGATGCAGAAAGACAGAAACACACACACACACAAATACACGCATACACACAGAGAAAACAAATGTGCACACATTTTGCTTGCTTCTTAGCTAACTATGTTCACATCATTAGTCATGAACATCATGTGTTCCCTGAGAGGAGCTTGAATTAAAGTATGCAAAACTGATTCACAAGACTGAAGCTGATGATCTATACACACTTATGTACATGGATGCATATAAATATATCTCCATCTCAACTCATCTGTACCATACACACACACACACACACACACACACACACACACACACACACACACACACACACACAAACACACACATACACGCACACACACTCTCAGAAGTCCCTGTTATATCAATCCAAAATAGCCAAAATGGCAACCCATCAAAATTCCAGTGCAAGAAATAAATTTTAAATACTGTAAGTAATATGTAATGGCACGGAACGATGGGGGGGGGGGGGTTAGCACAACCCCACTTTAAATGAAGTCATTAACTGTGCCCCCAGGTCCTTGCTCAATTTTTTTTTAAATAAACAAAGATGTGTGTGTGTGTGTGTGTGTGTGTGTGTGTGTGTGTGTGTGTGTGTGTGTGTGTGTGTGTGTGTGTGTCTAGTTGTCTGTGAGTGTCTTTTGAGTACATGTGCGAGTGCATGTGTATATGCAAGTGTGTGTGAGTGTGGGCTAGTGCGTACATAATAAGAATGCATGTATACGTGCATATGGCTGTATGGGATTACATGTCTTTATACATGTGTGCGCGACTGCGTGTCTTTGACTGTACGAATGTGCAGTAGTGTGAGATTATGTGTATATGACTGTGTGCAAGTGTATGTGTATATGTGAGTGTGAACGAGTGACTATATGCAAGTATGTGTGAGTAAGTGTAGCAAGTATGAATGTGTAGAGGATTTAGTACCATACAGTGCTATTGTGTGGATCTAGTGATGCAAGAGGATGCTTCAGAGAACATTATTTTTGTAAATTTTAAGGCATGAATACCTCTCACTTCACAGATTTTGTTTTGCAGAATGTCCAGATTTTTGCCTCATATTTTTACGTCTGTTTTCCTCATAACATTTGTGGTTTTCTAACAAATCATTGAGGAATGAAATCCCTAAATAATGACATGCATTTGAGTTTCAGACTTCATTTCCTTCGTAAAATGCATGCTAACACAAATCCTATTATTCTTGTAAGAGCAATATTTAAAATGTGCCCCTACTATTGCCCCTTTGTCCCACCATTATTTTAGGGTTTAACCAGATTTTTATACTAAGAGGGTGAGAGGTATTCACAGCTATTCAGGGAAAATAATTATTCATTTTATTGCAATATTATTCTTTTCAGTTAAAAGAAAAGCTGGCAATGTAAAATTCAGCAAATAGTACTCAAAAATGCATTTGTTATTTATTTATTTATTTTATTTGTGTTTGTTTACTGTGAAATTCTGACTAGGTAATACCCATTTTCAGTTGAGGCCCAGGGAGAAAAGCTCTATTTGCTTACATTGCATTTTAGTAGAGTCTAGTTAAACACATAGTAGTTACATTGCTATTTGCATTTATGTACAAACAGTAGTTACATTTATACATTGTAAGATTTTGCAGAGGTGGAAGTTACTAAACAGAAAGCCCACATGCTGATTAGTGGATTGTGCAGGCAGTAGTTATGTATAAAAACTGTTTTGTCATTTCATTGAGAGGTTGAGAGGATGTATTTGGAGAGTATTGTACAGTGAACACAATGTCTTAACCTGGTGATGAGCATGTGCAGGACCAGGACTGGTTAACATTTTGTTTAAGCAGTGATTTAAAACTATTGAGTTTGTCAGTGAGTTTATTTCTGTGGGGATACTATTCCAGAATTTAGCAATGTATTGGGAGTAGAGCGAGTCTCCTGCAACATTATTTGACTTATTTTTAGTAATAAAACTTTGTTACTAGAGCAGAGGTCCCTTGCTGAAGAGTAGGGCAGTAATAAGTTTTGTTGTGCAGGGCATTTTTCTGGATGATGAATAAGTCTGTGTGCTGTAGTTAGTTGTAAATATGTTAAGTTAGTTTAATGGCTTTATGCTGTGACGATGGTGGGTTCTATGAGGAAGATTGGATCATAGGATCATAGGAAGTTACTAGGCTATTGGCCCTGAGGCCCTTACAAGCCTAGTCAAGAATTTAGCCCATATTCTGACAAATCAGCACCCAATGTCTCTGTCCAGCAGGGACACAGGTGGAATCTCAGGGGTGTATTTTCTGTTTCCCCATCCAGTTATCCAGGTTGCACTTAAAAAGGGTTAATGAGGTACTCTGCTTGACTTGGAGAAGGAGTCTATTCCACAAAAGGGGGAGTCTCTGGTTCCTGCCAACAAGTCCTATTGATGTCACAGACCAGGTTGAGGTTGCATGTGTGGGTTACTCGAGTGGAGCTTGACATGTGGATATGCAGCAGTCCCATCAAGGCAGGGTCTGCGATTGCTTTGTATGCCAGACAGAGGTCACCTCTGAGGAGTCTATATGAGACTGAGTAGAGAGACAGGGCTTTTAGCCTATCTGTGTAGGGTAGATGTTTAAGGCCTTGGATTCTCCTATGAGGAACCTCTGCGGTCTCTCCAGCTGCTGCATGTGATTTGTGAGGTACATGCTGAAATGGGCATTGTACTCAATAATGAGTCTTATAAGGGAAGAATACAGGGATGTTATGACGTCCTTGTCCCTGGATTAAATACCCTTACTAATGAGTTGGGCCATGTAGAAAGCTTTCCATACAACGGATGCAATATGGTGGTCAAAAGTCAGTTTGCTATCAACCTGGGTGCCCAAGTTCCTCATGGCTGATTGCTTGCTTAGGACCTTGTTATTAATGTGATAATTTGCGGAGACATCACTCTCGCCAAAGGGGATGATGATGCACTTTTTGTCATTCGGTTTGAGGCCATGTTTCTGGCACCAGTCATTTGTTTGGGTGAGACCCTCTTGGAGGATGTCCACATCACTAGGGGAATTGATGACAGTGCTCAGCTTGCAGTCATCTGCAAACTTGGTCAGCCATAGCCCACTGATTTTAGCCTGCACTTCAGAAAAAGTATATCCCAAACAACAGAGGCCCCAAGACCAGTCCCTGGGGTACACCACTCATTATGGCTCTACTACTTGAGGTGGCTTCCCCTACTTTGACTAGGTGGGACATTTTGCTACCCATCTGGTAACATACGGATTGATGCCTAGTTGAGAGAGTTTATCTATTATACCCGAGTGGGGAATAGTATTGAAGGCAGGTAGGCAGTGTGTATGGTCTTCCCCTCATCCATAACTTTGGTGACTGTCTCAAAGAAATCAACATATTTAGCAGGCATAACCTCCCCTTGATGAAACCAAACTGTGAGGGATTGAGTGTTTGGAGGTTGCCAATGTCCTTGTTAATGAGGTCCATGATAATCCATTCCATGCCCTTGCGTATCAGGTTAGATAGGCTGATGGGACTATAATTTCCTGGATTGGTGGATGCTCCACCTTTGTGCAAAGGGATGGCAGTGGCTGTTCTTCACTTGGCTGGGATGAAGCCGGTACTCAGGCTTTGGTTGAATAGGGTGCCTAATGGTGCTGTAAGTTCCTGCTTGAGTTCATGTAGGATGTAGTCTGGCATGTTACTGGGTCCCATGGAGGCTGTATTTTCTGCCTTTGAGATGGCAGTGTTGACTTGCTCCCTAGAGATAAGAGGAGGGGGGCAGGTGTTGGGGATATCCTGATTTACTGATTGGGGAGCAGAGGGGTGAAGTTTTCAACTGTCTGCCAGCAGGTTAGCTATATCTATGGCATTTGTGTATGTGGTGTCCTTGACCACCAGTTCTGAGCAGAACTGAGTGCTTTCTTTGAGATTGTGGACATATGTGAAGAAGGCCTTATTTATTTTATTTATTTATTTATTTTACATTTGTTTAATGGGAAGGTCTGACTGGGTGCTTGCCCATTTTCAGCGAGGCCCGGGGAGAAAAGCTCCATGTGTTAAAGGCAATAGCCAATAGTTTAAAATAGCAAATTTAAAAAGTTAACAGTAGGATCAAGTTAGTCTAGTAATATTCACAATCATTTAATATGAAAAAATAATTTGGTTAATTATATACAAGAATTTCATCAAGTATGTAAATTATATAATATCCAATTAAATGGATATATATATATATATATATATATATATATATATATATATATATATATATATATATACACATATATATATATATTAGAAAAACTATCCAAAATATATGCAAGAGTGTTATATACATTTGAGAAGAAATAAAAACATACAGCAGAGGAAACCCAAAGTATACTACCAGGGTTTGGAAGAAGTTAAAATAATCAGTTGGGCGATAGGTTGGTTAGACAGGGATGGAATATGGATAGAAGGGAGGAGAGAAAGACATGGAGGGGGAGGAAGTGTACAAATATGGAGGAGTCTTAAAAAGGGGGTGATGGAGAAGGAGAGCTGTTGACCAAGGTGTGTAGTAAGGAGGGTAATAGGTATAGGAGATTTAGACTGGGCAGGTACAAGCTTATGAAGTACACTTATGATTGTCTGTAGTAGATGTGGCCAGTTTGGACTTGAAGTTTACTTTGGAGGATTTCACTAGTGCTCTTATTTGCTTGTTCATGCTAAAGAGAGATTGCTTCCAATTAGGCACCTGCTCCTTCTTGGTCATGGACAGCAGATTTTTCCTTTTATTATAGAGTTTATTTATTGCAGATGTCTACCAGACAGGTTTACTCTTCCCTGAGGAGGAGGAGGATTTTGTCCTGTCTGGTATTCCTGACTGGTGGCAAATATAGCTATTTTATTGTAGAAGGAGGCATTTCTGGGCAAATTGATCCTATCAGGAAACCAGCTCTTTTTTATTGTGAAGCAGTAACTTCAAGTGATTATAATATACCAGTGAATGGGAGGTGTGGTGGTTTTGATCAAAAAGAAACAATATTTTGGAGTGTTTAGTGCTACTCAGGCAACACACTTTTATATGAGTAATTGTCAGTAAATATTTTGCTATATCTCATAGATCATTACTCATAATTCTTAGTTTGTAGAAGTTACTCACATGGTTCATTTTCTTTATATAGATATATCTTTGTCTATGTTTTAAGTGATAATTCAATAAAGGTGTTTGCCAACACAGCAGGCTGGTAATTTGCCTCAGATAAAGGTAAGAAACTCTGCTGTGGCCAAGCTGGTTCCTCAGACCACTCTCCTTTTTCTCTAGATTATTCTATGTGTCAAATACAGCCACTATGCACTGGAGGTTAACTATGTCCTCTGCAGCTGTTGGACTCCCCTTACTGGGCAAAAGAGAACCACTTTTGTTGGTGTTGCAAAAAGGGGCAGGGAAGGTGCTCCTGCTTAACCAGAATGTTGTGCCCATCCCTCAGGGAGTTATTTCTGCCATTAAAAATTTATTTTTCTTAATTTGTCCATCAAAAAGAAACAGAAAACTAAACTTATAGCTTCTCTTGCTCTCCTTTCACTGGACAGGGGTAGTTTAATTAGTCTAGCTCAGGATCTTGTACAGGATCTTGACCTTTCTTATCAGGTGGTTTCTGGTAAAAGAAAAAGTTATTTCTCTTTTCCTGAAGAGATTCAGAAAATTAAATCCAGAGAGAAATGTGATGGAACAGATGCAGTTTTTCCCCTCAGAATTCTGGTTCAGACTCAGTGGAGAGCATGCTACCTGAATCTCCCTATCAATGATTCTCTTTCTCCCAGACTATTTACAGAATGTGCAAGTGTATTCAGTGGAAGAACACTGAGGTTTCTCAGTCCTCCAGAAAATAATATCAGTTGTTACAGAAGGAATTTCCAGAACCTTTACCCATTTCCCCAGTTCTGTCAGCTCTGGAAGACGTGTGTGTCACTGCCTCCAGTTTTCCTGATACTCAACCTACTGCCCCTAAAAAGGCAAATAGAATTTATAAAGTTCCTCTGTCTTTTAAGATTTTATACATTCTTCTCAAACATGACCCGGCAGCTATAGCTTTAGTTAATCCAGCTGCTGCCAAACATTTTAACCCTAATCCTTCCCCTTTTGATAAGGATGGTAAAAAAACTTTTAAGTTTGTGGAAAAGTGTTTGCTTCTGCAACTTTAATTTTTATAATTTTGAGTTGTCAGGCTGATATGTTAATGTTTGTTGTGATGACTGTGAAAATATGAGGGATGTTTTATTTGGTGTTCCTCCCTGTGAGGAAAAATCTGCTTTGTGTGGTTTGGTTTCTTTGACATTTCAGATCACTAGTCATTTAAAGTGTGTTTATGACTGTAGAAACTACTACTGAGGTTCCACTGCTACTGTGTTGCAGTGTTGAGGAGGTTTGCCCAGCTTCATTCACAGAACCTCCTAGAGGATGTAAAAATGAGATTTTAAATTCACTTTGTATAGAGATTTTGGTTCCACTGCTGCAAAGGTTATCAAAAATTAAGCTGATATACAGGGTATTTCTCAGATTTTGTTTTTATCCCTCCCTCTGTAAATTTTCCAAAGGTTAATTTGCTCCCTTGTCCAACTGGAGCAAGAAACAAAACAAAACAGTCTGTGTAATATGCTGGTAAGCAGACATTAGAAACAATGGTGGGGAAGTTCCTTAAAAGAAAGCAGGAACCCCCTAGAACAAAGAACAATAAAAAAAAGTCAGAATGCATATAAGAGGCCTTGTCCCACCTCCCACCCTGGCAGTCTCTTGTCCCTTCCAGAAAGTCAGATTCTCCATTTTTGTCTATCCTTGGCAATGGGTTGTTTTAAACAAATGGGTTCTGAGACTAATTAAGTGGAAAGAGATCTCTCCTTTGCAGGAAATTATTCCACATCCCCAGACCAAAGCCATCTGCTCCCTCTTGTCATACAGCAAAGGCTTTATTGGGAGGGTGTAATAGAAATAGTTTCTTTTTCCCAGTGAGGAAAAAGTTTTCATTCAAGTGTCCAAGTTCAAGATCCTTTCACAGCACAATCTCTTAGCCCTTCTTCCCCAGTCTGAGATTTTTCCATAGTCTTAGATTTAAAAGATGCTTATCATTCCATTCATATCCATTAAGGCTTCAGATGTTTCTTAAGGTTTTATGTATTTGGATCATATTATCTGTTCTCTGCCTTATCCTTTGGGCTATCCACTGCCCCAAGAGTGTTTACAAAGTGTCTAGATCCAGTTATAGCACACTGCAGGGTACATGGTATCCACATTTTCCATATTTAGATGTATTGTTTATCAATGCAGACTCTTTTTTAAAGTGTCAGGAATCTCTCACATTGGTGAGAGATCTCATATGCAGGCTGGGATTCCAAGAGAACCTCAGTACATAGAGTTTTTCTTCCACAGGAAAAAATATATCTACATTTAGATCTATTCCAGTTTTGTTCCCCTGATTAATCTGGTGTTACATATACAGCCACTATAGACTGGGGGGGGTCTATATGAGAACATCAAAGTATTAAAACTTTGAATGTTCTGATATCAAACACTATTTAGCGAATGCTAAGAATTGCAAAGCTGCAGAACAGCAAATTCTTTCCTTAGTGCTGTGGTGGAAAGTTACAGGTTGGGTTCAGGTAAGTGTGCGATTGTTTGTACGTTAGGTTTAGGGGCGGGTAAGTGAGTTAAGGTTAGGGTGCGGGTTAGGCGTGTGTGTGCGATAGTGACAGACTTTAGGGTTGGGGCGGTTTAAGTGAGTTAGGGTTAGGGCACGGGTTAGGTGAGTGTGCGATAGTGATGGACCTTAGGGTTAGGGTTTGAGTTAAGGTAAGTGGGTAGATAGTAGTGTATGTTTAGTTTAATGTAGCATTAGATGTAGGAATTTAAGTGTATGTGTGTGGTTGCTGTTTGATTGATGTGCTTATGTTGTGTGTATGTGTTTCTGAGCAGCAAATTATTTCCATGGGAAAAAATTTGCTGTTCTGAATGTTCGATTTTTTCATGTTTAGATGTTTTGGGGCCAATGAAATAGTGTTCGCTATTTTTATCTTTCGATAACATGATATAAAAGTGACTGGGGGGTTAGCAATGCCTTCTGTGATTATTAGGGTCCCCCATAATGGGCAAGGGACAGAATTCCTCAGGATTCTGAGTCTCATGGCAGCTATGATTCTCATGATACCTCTGGCAAGACTCCACATGAAAAAGATACAATGGTATCGGAAGTCTCTTTGATCCCAGCACCAACAACTGTTATCTTTTCAGATTCCAGTTTCTGGATGTGTGAGAAGAGAAATCACTTGGTGGAGGCATCAATTACCCTGAATCCAGGTCTCTCCCTCTCCCTTCCTGCTCCAAAACAGTCAGTCACCACAGTTACCTTGCACTTTGCTAGGGGATACAAGTGCAAGGTATCTGGGACAACAAAGATAGACACAAGCAGGTAAATGTAAAGGAGAAGTTTGCTCTTATCAAGTCACTCAACTCTCTAAATTACCTTTGGTCCCCAGGATCACCTCATGTTGTTACAGGCAATACCACAGTGATGTAGTACATGAAGAAGCAATGGAGAACCAGGTCTTACCTCCTTTGCAGACTAGACATGTTATCATGGAATATAGCTTTATAGCAGAATCTCAGTCTACATCCTACATTCTGTCAGAGTAAAACTGAGTGGCAGACAAACTGGGCAGGACATAGGCAGACCTTCATGAATTTAAACTAGATCATGAGTCTTCCAAGATCTGATTCATATGTGGGGAGTTCCTCAAGTAGGCATTTTGGCTTTCCAGTGAGTAATCAGCTGGCAAAATTCTGCTCCAAGACATCATGCAAGACGGCCTGGAAGACAGATGCCTTTTTCTTTCCTTGCACAGTAATATTCCTGTATGCTTTTCTACCCTTTCTGATATTTAAGGTAATTCTGAAGATTCAGAAGGAATGCCCCAAGATCATTGTGGTGACTTCCTTCTGTCTCAGGCAACAGTGTTTATCCCTTCTTTTGGAACTGACCGGGGCCAATTACCACAACTTTTCTCACAGACTGGATCTAGTCACACAAGAACAGAGATGAAAGAGGTAACTGGGAATATATTTTTTCAGATAGTAATGAGTTGGCAGACTTTACAAATTCAAACAGAAGAGCCAGCACCAAAGTGTTGTTGCATGGATGGTTTATTCCTTACATAGCATCATAATGGTTTCTGCATTCTTGCCTTCCTTAGTGAACCACTGGTATGATGCTATGTAAGGAATAAACCATCCATACAACAACACTTTGGTGCTAGCTCTTCTGTTTGACTTCGGACTATTTTGGCCAGTTGCACCTGCCGTACTTGTGGGAGGTTTTGTCTTTGTATTAGACTTTAAAAATTCCCTGCAGATACTCTATCAGAAATACTGGGTAAGCAAATTGATACAACTAAAGAATTTTTTTTTATTTTTATTTATGATACAGAATTGGAATTGCCTAGACATAGTAAGGCCTTGCTGAGTTTAACTCTGGTGGCTGCCAAAAAGCATTTACTAGAAAATCGAAATCAAAGGCTAAACCAACTGTACTAAAATTCATGAATATAGTCATACAGATAAAACAACTGGAAGTGGGAGCTTTAGAAAAGGGTAGGAACAAATAATGTGGAAAAAATAGGAATGGTGGGAAAAATACATGCAGAATAATGTTTTGAAGGAGAAAATGAGGTTTAAGGTAAGGCAGAAATTGAATGAGCTTTGTAATGCTTGACTAACAATGACTGGATAAATTATAAGTGATGTATGATGTTTGCAACTGAAAATATGTCAGTATGGTTTGTTTTCATTTATATAAATGTATGATTCCTATGTCATAAGTGATAATTTAGAAAAGATGTTTTGTGTTAAAAAAAAGGGATATTTTATATATCACAACCCCAAACAACTTTAACTGACTGCTTGGATCTTAGGGTCTTAGTACCTTTTAGGCACTTGTTTACTGAGGATGTGCAGGAGGTACTAATGGGGGCAAGAAAGCCTTCTACTAGAAAATTATATATTAGTAAATGGAAAATATTTTCTAGTCGGTGCAAAAAACATAACCTGAAACCACTGAGTAGTGTTTCACCCATACCTATCAACCTGTAAACATCAAAAATATGGGCAAGGCCCATGAAAAATAGGTACAAATCTTTATGCTGATTAACATAAAATTTGCATACATACCTGCATAACCCCCACCCACTCCAATGGAATTGTGGGATACCAACTTTCAAATGCAAACTGAAGAACAGACAACCAAAATATGGCACCAGAGTCCCCCTGCAGCCATTACAAATGTCCCAATACCTGGCTATTTCACCCCATTTACCATAAACACTAATGTGTGCATACTGCTTTACTTCTACAATGATTATTTGGATTTTATTTTTACATTTTATAGCACAATGTACAAACACTAATAGACATCTGCTAAACAAAGCAATACTGTCTCACAATGAAAATAGACTTGGCATTAAAACTTCTCTGCCCTTGAAACTCACATTCATTGAAACAGCATTAAAACCCACACCATGTCCAAAGAAAATGCATCTGGACAGTGGGGGGTAAAGATTACCTTTGGGCTGTTTTCAAATCATAGACCCCTTGCACACAAAACAAGAAACATACATGTGCTCTTTGATACACCTTCCTGACTTTATTAAATTATATTCCTTGTATAATACAGCATACTTGTTAGACTTACAGCACATATTTATTATTTGATCATTTTTTTCCCATAGGCAATGAAACAAAATGAACTAATAATGACAAAACTGTCCAATTCAGAACATTTCCATCATAAAAGTCTACTTACACACACACACACACACACACACACACACACACACATATATATATATATATATATATATATATGTGTGTGTGTGTGTGTGTGTGTGTATATATATATATATATATATATATATATATATATATATATATATATATATATATAAATATGTGTG
Organism: Protopterus annectens; assembly: GCF_019279795.1. Lineage (NCBI taxonomy): Eukaryota > Metazoa > Chordata > Ceratodontiformes > Protopteridae > Protopterus > Protopterus annectens. The sequence continues at coordinate 1,486,704,958 of NC_056733.1, read as the reverse complement.
TGTGTGTGTATATATATATATAGAACAGAGAGAGCTGTGGTCTCTTTTGAAGTTTTAATATGCTGTTAAAACAGAATGCAAGCAAAACACAAGGTAAAGAAAACAAACTACAGTATTCAAAATATAGAAAGGCAATACAGAAATACAAAAAATAACAGCAAACTAACCTTTCCTTCACAGCAAAGTGTAGCAGAGTCTGGATGAGCCTTTCTGGTAAAAGCCAGAAAGTAAAAGTGGTTGAAGAAAAAATAAAAATGCCCTTTTCAGGTCACTACATGCCCTTCTGGACCTCTTCCCCCAACTTTCAGCATCTTCTGGCACCTCTGGTAATATGTAGTCAATCATCTACACAAAAGTACCAAAAACAGTGGACTTACAATACTATCGGGCATCAATTAACAGCCAGATTATAGCACTTTCCTTGTTTTCAAGGGTAAAATTGTTAAATATGAGTTAAACCCTGAGGAAGTAGATTTACTGGCACACTTTTAGTACAATAACTCTAACCGGGCAATCACTAAATGGCATCTCTAAAGTGCAGTAAGAAAAATAAAGCGTTCTCAGCAGTTCAAGAAGCTCACAAGTTCTATGACTATCTTCATGCATCTGACTGAAATAGCTGAATAAAGGGGATATGACTATCTTTGGGTCTATGTTAAATCAGCGAATGCTTAAAATAGCGAACACTGATTTATCGACCCTTTAAGAATTAAAGCTGACAATCTCAAAGACACGAAACAGTGATTTTTCTCAGGGAAAAAAAAATCGCTGTTCCAAAAAAAAAAAAAAAAAAAAAAACAGTTCAAAACACAAAATAAACTAAGGGGGCTTCACCCCCCACACACCCCTACTTAAATATACCAACTCTGAGATTGTATCACAGCAGAGGAAATAGCAAAGTCCCGAAAACAGCTCAGTGATTTCTTTCCCTGGGAAAAAAAATCACTGTTCCGTATCTTTGGGATTGTCAGCTTTCGCTATTAAAGGGTTGATACATTAGCGTTCGCTGATTTATTATAGACCCACTATCTTCATGCATCTGAGTGAAATAGATGAAGAAAGGAGATTGCCTTACACCCACAGAGTGGCTGAGAAGATTATGGAGCTCGCATTGTCATTATTGCTGGTGAATCTGGGTAGTATTATAACCAAATGAGATGAGCTAGTGAAAAGAACAGAAAAAAATGTGAAAGAGATGGAGACAGTGCTTTCACACACTCATGTGATTATCAGTCTGCAGAGGGATACAAAGGAAGCCCGCAAGCATACGATGAATTTGTAAGTCTGTTTTAAATGCTTGAGGCAAAAGTAAATGATTTAGATGATTGAGCCAAATGGAAAAAACTTTAGATTGATTAGAGCCTGAGATAAGAGTGGCACCATGGAATGCAGTTCCTTTCACAAAGTGACTTGGACTGGAATTGAGGAATTATTTATTCTGATTGAGGGTGGTGATAAGATGTGCACACCATGGATAATAGGCAATAATAGATGCCCTAGACAATTTATCATCTCCTGTGACACCTGTACATTTAAAAATAAAGCTGAGCAAGGTATGGAAATGTGAGGGACGATGCATCTTCATGGAACGAGAACCAAGCACTGAATCAAGAGGAAAGCATGCAAAGTTTGCACAAGCAATACAGTTATGCAGGACTGAAAAATAAAATGTAAAATAATTTGTACTGTATACATTCTTGTTTTAGCATACTTTCATAGATTCCCGTGGTGCTTTGGAGTAGGTAAGGTCCTGGATTGAAGGAATGCCATAGTCAAAATGAAATCTCAGCAAGATAAATGAAGATCAGTAAAATGAAGGAACATTACAAGAAGGTGACATGCCACCATAGATGTTTCCATTGTTAGACAGCATAATTTGCACAGGTGAGAACTGAATCCAACAACCTCAGAGTTAGAGAAATAAAAAAGAGAAACATTGAGATGTAGTTGGAAAACAAGATGCATTTGTTTAATGTGTATGCAAAGCAGAATATCACTGGAGAATGGATTAGTATTGTATGGATCCTAAGAGTGAAGCTGTGGAAGCAGTCCTTAATTTGATCTTTGGACAAAGCAAGTATATGCAACTGATAAACTTGCAGAATATTATGTGTATAATAAAGTTTTAGTTAGTTGCATATAAAGCTGCTTTTCACAGTTCGCAGTAGAACTTATTTATATTAATTTTAAAAGGGGATGGATATTTCTTACAGGTAAACAAGTGGTAATTGGCAGGTACATGAAACACATTGAAATCAAATTTTATGTTTTGTGTTTGATGTTATAAATGAAACATGTATTTTAAGAGTTGTACTGATGTTTTTAAAATGAAAAATTATAGACTAAATAACAGCCAGTGTCTGCTCTAGGAAGTTTGGTGCTATAATGCAGGGCCAGTATGATTATGAATCTCTTTATAAAGCAGTCTAATTGTTGGGATGGGGGAGTATTTTAGAGAGGATAAGGAAGTCGTCTGCAATTTGATGTTTGTACAGGGCAGGTATGTGTAAATTATACACTTTTAGAATTTTTAGGCTTCTGATGTAGTTGTACTTAACCATCTACTTAGGTGTCATCAACAGTACAAAGTAATTGTATTGGTTTTCTAAGGGAATGGGTAATAACATAAAGAGAAATAAAATGATCGTGAGTTTACATAGAACTTTACATAGCACACATTGAAATGAACAGAAATGTGCATTTGCTTTTATCATAAATGTAAATAAATCATGTATATTGTGGTCCAATTTAATTTTAGAGTAACATGAACAATGGGTTGAAGAACAGGTTGCATCTGTTCCGAGTAGTCTAATGCAGTAACATTGGACAAGTAAGGTAACACGTCTGATCATGTTTTAGTCAATGTGATAGGGAATTTTCCCTGATTTTCTTCTCTTCAGTTCATTACGTTTGTTTACTTTAGTTTATTGTTTAGAAAGCAAGCAAGGGTATAGAAATTGTTAATTTAACAATGAATACCATAGTACAAATGTATTTTTGTGTTATAAAATGTTAAGTATGGCTGTAATAATACCACCAAGTTTCAGGTGTTCAGTGCATACAGGAACCAACAGTTATTGACCTGCATTCATTACTTGAAGGTATTATTTAATACATTTTAGTTATTCAGTGTATTGGCTGATAATAATAAAGAGAGTGAATGATCGCATGTGTGCTCTTACACTGACGTCATTGGTGTGGAGAGGTCAAGAGAGGTCACATGACCATGTGCTTTATAAAGGAGGAAGCGAGGGTTGTTCCCCTCTTCCGTTTTTAACCAGATTGATTGCCTTCACGTGTGTTTATTTTCCTCTGTAAATGTTTGTCTAACCCAACTTTTTTACCCTTAAGATGACACCACCAACAGGTTATGGGCCCAGGAGGGAAGTAGGAAGCCAATGGCATAGACTATGTTTTGACGGAGATGAGAAGAATTATGAGTTGTGGGAGACAAAGTTTCTGGGGCACCTGCGTTTGCTAGGGCTGAAAGACGCTATTTTGTGAAATGTGCAGCAGGATGCAGAAGATGACGAGAATGAGGAGGAAGACGATGACGATGCTGAGAAAAATTAGGAGGCATATGCAGAACTAATACAGTTCTTAGATGACAAAAGTTTGTCCCTCGTCATGAGAGAGGCCACAGACGATGGTAGAGAAGCACTTCAGATCCTAAGAGACCATTATGCCGGGAAAGGGAAGCCGAGGGTAATTAGCCTATACACCGAATTAACAAGCCTCCAGAAGGCCATCAGTGAAAGTGTCACAGACTATATTATTAGGGCTGAGATGGCAATTGAGGCACTTAGAAATGCTGGGGAAAAGCTCAGTGATGGATTATTAATTGTGATGATCCTAAAAGGGTTGCCTGAAACTTTTAAACCATCTGCAGTACACATCATGCAAGATGATGATATATTCGGCTTTGGTGAGTTCAAAACAAGGTTGAGAAGCTATGAACATACTGAGAAATTTAATGCCAACGTAAATAATGATAATGTGATGAAAGTATGTGGCCTTGGGGAAAGAGTAAAAGCAGAGATTATATGCTATGGCTGTGGCCAAAAGGGACATAAGGCATGAGAATGCCGGAGAGAATATAAAGGCCAGAGACAGTGGTGTAGTTTGTGTAAAAACTCTAGCCACAGAGATAGTAACTGTAGACAAAAGAAGAAAGACAATGTGATACAAGCAACTGATGCGGATGATCAGACATTTGTCTTCAGAATAAACAAGCGTCAAATTTGTGAGTTAAAACAGAAGGAATTAATGGTGGACACTGGCACCACGTCACACATAATTAACGACCTGAAAAAGTTTAAATGCTTTAATGCAACTTTCCAACCAGAGGAACACATTGTGGAATTAGCTGATGGAACGAGAACCTATGGGGCCGCACAAAAGAGAAGTAATGCTGAGGTATGGCTGCTAAATACAGAGGGGCGCAAAGTAAAGGTGATGATGACTTGGGCGCTGTATATCCCGATGTATCCAGAAAGCATTTTTTCTGTTAAGGCAGCAACGTCCAATGGGGCCTCAATCAACTTTAAACAAGGCTGGGTCCAACTCCTCTATAAAACGCACTAGGTTTGACATAATTGAGGCTGATAGACTCTATTATTTAGACGCATATAAAAACAGAACCGGGTTTGACATAATTGAGCATGATAGACTCTATTATTTAGACACATATAAAAACGGCACCAGGTTTGATATAATTGAGTGCGATAGACTCTATTATTTAGACACATATGATGAAGAAAATGATAGTGAGATACATTATGATGCATCTCAGAGCTGTTGTGACATTCAAGCATGGCATAAAATGCTTGGTCACTGTAATTTCGAAGATGTTTTAGAATTAGAAAAAGTGGTAAAAGGAATGAAAATTAAAGATAAAGTTGAGAGACCTGACCTAGATTGTGAAACCTGTATGCAAGGGAAATTTGTACAGAGCAGAAACAGAGAACCAGATGCAAGAGCAAACGTTGTGTTTGAACTAGTCCGTACTGATTTGGCAGGCCCAATTGAGCCAGTAGCAAAAGATGGCTTTAAGTGCACTTTAGCATTTACTGATGATTACTCGGGTGTAACATTTGTCTACTTTCTGAAAGCCAAGAGTGATACAGTCAAGGCAACTGAAAAGTTTATTGCAGATACAGCTCCTTATGGGAAGGTAAAGTGTATCAGATCAGATAATGGCACTGAGTTCATGTCGAGAGACTTTCAGTCACTATTGAGTAAAAATGTTATACAACACGAAACATCCGCACCTTACTCACCCCATCAGAATGGGACAGCAGAGAGAAACTGGAGAACACTGTTCAAAATGGCAAGGTGTATGTTGATAGAGAGTGACTTACCTAAAGAGTTGTGGACAAATGCAGTAATGACTGCTGCTTTTATTCGCAACTAATGTTATAACAGGCATGTGGGGCAGACATCTTTCTTTATGCTAACAGGGAAGAAACCTGATCTTTCAAGGATGAGAGAATTTGGATCAGTGTGCTATACATACAGACAAGATAAAAAGAAGTTAGACCCAAGATGTGATAAGGGGATCTTTGTCGGATATGATAAAAACAGCCCATCATATCTAGTTTAGTATCCTGACACAGGAAGGGTTCTTAGACACAGGTTAATCAAGTTCTTTACTAAGAATGTAGCTGAATGTCAGATTCAGACAGACCCAGAAGGGATAGATGAAGATCTTAAAACCAGAAGAAGTGTGCATGTTAAGTCAGAATCAAAAGCTGACAGTCAGGACACAATAGTAAGGCAAGAAAAGGAAAGGTAGGATACACACTACTCTAAAAGAGAGAGAAAACCACCTGCATACTTGAAAGACTATGATTGTAAAGATAAAAACGACGATTATGTGACAGTTAATGTTGACTATTGCTACCGATTAATAAGCAACACACCGCAGAGCTTTAAAGAAGCCAAGTCTTCATCTAACTCAGAAAAGTGGGTCAAAGCTATGAAGGAGGAACTTAAGTCTTTAAAGGAAAACAACACATTTACACTCACCACACTGCCGGAAGATAAAAATGCAGTGGGAGGTAGGTGGGTTTTCACGGTAAAAGACAATGCAGATAATACAGAGACTTACCAAGCTAGATATGTAGCTAAAGGCTATAGTGAAGTTGCTGGTATAGATTATAATGAAACATTTGCACCAACTGCGAGTATGACATTTATACGAAGCCTAATGCAGATGGCAGCTCAGTATGATTTAGAATTGCACCAGATGGATGTACAAACGACTTATTTACATGCTCCTATAAACTATGAGGTGTATATGGAACAACCTGAAGGTTTCGAAAAGAAATCAAATAACGATGAAAAATTGGTTTGTAAACTGAATAAGTCATTATAATATGGATTGAAACAATCCGGGCGTAACTGGAACAAAATGTTGCATGATTATCTCTGTGAAAACAGTTTTATCCAAAACCCCACAGACCATTGTGTATACACTAGACAAGCAGAAAATGAGAAAACAGTCCTAATTACACGGGTTGACGATCTCTTTATAGCAGCTAGTGACAATGAATCACTAAACGATGTAAAGGAAATGCTCAAGGCTAAATTTAAAATGAAAGATCTGGGAAAGCTAAGACATTTTCTAGGCATTGATTTTACCCAGAATAGAAGTGAAGTCAAGATGAACCAAAAGAGGTACATCATGAAAATTCTTGAAAAATTTGGTATGTCTAATTGTAAAGTAAGAAGTACCCCTTCCAAACAAAAAAACAAACTTTGAGTATGACAGTGAATTTACAGATCCAAGAAAATATTGTGAGCTTGTGGGTAGTTTGATATATGTTATGACAAGCACGAGACCTGATCTTAGCTGGATTGTAAGTAAACTTTCACAACATTTGTCACAACCGAGTGAATCTCATTTAACACTAACCAAACAGAGAGCTGTGTTACAAGAAAAGTGAAGGGAAACTTCAGCTTATAGCATACAGTGGTGCAGATTGGGCAACAGATCAAAACGATAGACATAGTACAACAAGTTGAACAAAAAGGCAGAAGAATGTTCCGTTTAAGCTTGCTCAGCAAAATCACAACAATAACTAAAAGATGAGCGATGCACCACACCATAAAACGTATCTCAACGATTTATTCAGAGCTGTATCTCGACAAGACAAAAAAACAACAGACAATGGATTAGCGCTTTCAGCTATCAAAGCCTTCTTCAGATCCACATCCAAAAGCCACATCTCAATCTAATATAAAGCATATAACAGCCAATGACAAAAAACATGTAAACAAGCTGCTTTGCTCTAACCAATACAAGTGCTTATACAAGTGCTTATTTTTAAGTAAACCAATGATTTTTAAGCAAGTAAAGTCTGATTTACATTTCTGTTTTCATTTGCTAGCTGAGACCAATGATGTTTGAGAAAGCAAAGTCTAATTTACATTTTCCATCTTAACTTGCTAGTCAAAGCTAATTAGAATAACGAAACACATTGGATGATGAAGTGCTTGTATAAGCACTTGTATTGGTTAGAGCAAAGCAGCTTGTTTACATGTTTTTTGTCATTGGCTGTTATATGCTTTATATTAGATTGAGATGTGGCTTTTGGATGTGGACCTGAAGAAGGCTTTGATAGCTGAAAGCGCTAATCCGTTGTTTGTTGTTTTTTTTGTCTTGTTGAGATACAGCTCTGAATAAATCGTTGAGATATGTTTTATGGTGTGGTGCATCGCTCATCTTTAGTTATTGTTGTGATTTTGCTGAGCAAGCTTAAACGGAACATTCTTCTGCCTTTTTGTTCATTGTTTCTATTGGAAGTTCCGTACACACCTTCAAAGGTATAATATGGAAGCAAGAAAATTTGCAGGTGGACTTTTATCTGGTATAAGCAATCCGCTTATACAGTTGGATCTAAGGAGAAATGAGAACATGACAACTGAAATAGGAAAGAATCCTGAATTTGAAACTGTTTTTAGGACTGTAGAGAATGCTGCTTTTCGTCTGAAGAGATTACAATGGCAGCGCTTCCACATGGAAGCCTGCCTTCACCATCAAGTTATTCTGAGAGGGCTTAGAGTCAGATGTATGCCTACCTATGGAAATACATTTCCAGATCTCCTTGTGAAGTGGCAGGCTATCAATATACAAACTAGTTTTAGTTATATGAGGCTGCTGATATATTTTTTTGAACCTCAAGAACAAGAAATTAGTTCCCTAATTGAGAACAAGCAGAAGGAACTAGAAAATATGAACCTTTCTGAAAGTGACTTTATGAAATTGGAAAACTTACAAGATAAGCTTTTGGCTTATGAGAACAAGCTGAAAAGTATTAAGAGCAATACATTGACAAGAGACTTCAATGACATAAAAAATGGCCAGCTGTTCGAGTGGCCTAGGAACACTATTAATACTCAAAAAGTGATAACAGGAGAGAAACAAGGACTGACAAAAGAAAAAGAAAGAGAGAAAGATAAAGAAAAAGAAGAGAAAATAAGTGCAGCTACTAGTACAAATAAATCAAAGTTAATTGGTTCTAAAGAATTTTGTGTTAATGCACAAGTACACCAAGGAAATGGATCTAATTCCTTGAATAAAGTTACTAATGGCAGCGTTTGTCTGTTGGATGACAATATGATATCCCTGGATTTACCAGGGACTACAGATGAGGTGGTGATAACTTCAAGTCATGAACAAGATAAATGACCCTTAGGGGCGATTTTCAAGAAGGGGGCCATACATGCACCTACTGTTGAAGAACTCCCTTTTTTAATTATGAACAAGACTCCTCAAACAGGAAGGTCATTGAGCATGGAAAGGAAGAAAAGGAAGATTGTGCAGCCCAATCCCTAGTTGTGAACCTGTCTACTGTTCAACTCACAGAATCCCAAATGAATTTACTTGAAAAAGGTCTAAGCTTTATACCAGCTACTCTAACTTCGTTTGATGAGTTTCTCTTAGATCTCAAATTATTTGGTAGAAACCTGACTTTGAAGTATATTTTTGGGAATGATAATAAAGTTAAACAGGGTGATAAAGAAATTATGCTAAAGAAACCTAGTACTTTTGTTCCCATTAATTTACCAGCTGTTGAATCTTTTATACATGCTGTTGAAGAAGTGGCTGCATTGAGGCAGATGCATATGAACAAGCAATTCTACAATTTAACCAAGGATGAAGATCAAGCATTGAAAGAACTGAAGATAAGAAATGATATAGTTATTAAACCATCAGATAAAGGTGGAGCAGTGGTAATAATGGATGCTGAAGCCTATTCTTTTTCAATGAGAAAGATGTTGAACGATGATAAGACATATCATGAGATTAGTAAGAGTGAACTGAACTCGATGAAGCAAAGAGTAAAAAATGTTTTATATGACCTCTTGATGAGTAGAATCATTGGCAAAGAATAATATGAGCTTTTTGAGGTTGAGCATCCTACTGTACCTTCTGTTAATGGTCTTCCAAAGATACATAAGACCTTAATATCGCCTCCCTTATGTCCCATTGTAGCAGGAAGAGGATGGCTGACTGAGCCTATTTCAATATTTGTTGAGAAAGAGCTCAAGAAATTGATTCCTAAAGCTAATACAGTTATTAAAGACACAGGAGATTTTTTACAGCAATTATATGAATCTACATACAATGTAAAGGATTTTGAGTGTCTATTACTGGTGACTTTAGATGTTAATAGCCTTTTTACGTCTATACCCAATGATTATGGGGTTGAAGCCATCAGATGATTTCTTATGGAAGGAAAAACTAATCCTAGGCTAATTTGTATACTTCTTGACTTAATTCTCAGCAATAACATCTTTACGTATGAAGGCAAATACTATTCGCAAAGTTGGGGGGGTAGCCATGGGCACCCCCTGTGCCAATAGTTATGCGAATTTGGTCCTAGTACAATGGGAGAGAGAATGGATGAGAGACTCAATGAATCAATGGAGCAAATGTATTACTTTATACAATCGTTTTGTTGACGATATTTTTATCATTTGGAGAGGTGATGGAGAGCAGTTAAATAGTTTTGTTTACTATCTGAAAGAGACTACTGATTTTTTAAGGTTTGAATACAAAAGCTCTAGGTTTGAAATGGATTTTTTGGATGTTAGTATACACTTAGACCTGAAGGAAGGTATTTCTACCAGCCTCTTTCGTAAACAAATGTGGCGGAATCATATGTTGCACTATACTAGCATGCATCCTCGACATATTTTCAATAATATCATGGAAAATCAGACAGTTAGGATTTCTAAACTCTGTACTGATGAAAAAGAGTTTATTGAGGAAAGGAATAGTTTATTGAAGAGTTTTGAACAGAGAGGCTATCCGACTAGGAGAATGAACTCAAATGTCATAGAAGCCACTGAACTGAGAAAAAACAAGGGGAGACCTTTGTATTCAACTAGAAACATAGGGAATGAGAGTCATCTTACTAATACTAAGAATATGAATTCTTTGAGAGTTGGCTTAACTTTTGGATCTGACAAAAATACTATCTGCCAAGTGATTAAGAAATACTGGCCGGTTCTGACTGCTGATACTAAGATAAAAGGCATAGTAGGTTCAACTCCAACTTTTCAGTTCAAAAATAAGAAAAATCTAAAAAGACTATTATGCTATAGGGAAGGAACAGGCTCTTCTGGCAGAATGATGAAAAAAGAAAGCTCTATAGGAACTAAAAAATGTGGGTTTTGTAAGACCTGCTATGTAATGAACTGCACCAAGTCATTTACACATCCGGACACAGGAAAAATATTTTATTTTTCTGGCACTGCTAATTGTGATAGTAGAAATGTGATTTATATTGCTACCTGTACAGTTTGTACAGATTTTTATGTAGGGAAAACCTATATGAAAATGAAAGAAAGGATTTCCAAACATTTATCAGACATAAGGACCAGAAAAGAAACTAATGCTTTATTTACACATATAAAAAGCAATGAAGGGCATAATTTTCATTTCATGATAATATCTCAGTTAAAACAAAATGAAAGAGAAGGTGATTTGGTGAATTTGACTGAACGTGAGGAATCCAAATGGATTATGAGACTGCGGGCTGATCATCCACCTGGATGAAATGGAAGTGTACCAATCAAGCCATTTTTGAAGAATAGAAAAATTATTCAATATACAGCCTAGCTTAATAAATAAATAATTTTCATATGGGCTTCTTAACAACTATCATATGATTTTTATATACTGTGTACTATCGTCCGTTTGAAGGTTCTGATTATGACCCACATTGCCTTAATTGTCCTAGTGACTTGTATTATATTTATATATATTTATATTTTTATTTCTAGTCACTGTTGTTTATAGTAGAAATTTAAGATGGTTATCGTATCTTTTTATGGTGCTGTTCAGATTTTTTATAGCTCCTAGGGTTCGTTTTTTATGACATCTTCAACGATAGTGTTTGCTTATACTATTAATGTATATATTTTTTCTGCTTCTGTTGTTTAATAATTTTTATGTAGGTAGTATATATTATATAATTTACAGATATATTATATTTTTTATATATTTTATTAACACTTTGTTATTAAGGATTTGCATACGTATTTTTAAATGCTAAAATGTTTTAATTATTTATATTTTAGTAAGATATGTTTTGTTAAATGTCTTTAGAGAATCACGCTTTTTGATGAGTGAACTTGGAATAACTTGATTTTTATTCTTATGAAAGCGATAGGGAATACTCTTTTGATATAAGTTTCCTATGTTTTGTCTAATGTCTAACGCAAACCAATGATTTCTAAGTAAGCAATGTCTGATTTACATTTCTGCTTTCATTTGCTAGCCCAGACCAATGATGTTTGAGAAAGCGAAGTTTAATTTACATTTTCCATCTTAACTTGCTAGTCAAAGCTAATTAGAATAACGAAACACATTGGATGATGAAGTGCTTGTATAAGCACTTGTATTGGTTAGAGCAAAGCAGCTTGTTTACATGCTTTTTGTCATTGGCTGTTATATGCTTTATATTAGATTGAGATGTGGCTTTTGGATGTGGATCTGAAGAAGGCTTTGATAGCTGAAAGCGCTAATCCGTTATTTGTTGTTTTTTTGTCTTGTTGAGATACAGCTCTGAATAAATCGTTGAGATACGTTTTATGGTGTGGTGCATCGCTCATCTTTTAGTTATTATAGTACAACAGGTTATCGCATTAGCCTCAATAGAGACGGGCCTATTATTTTGTGGAAATCAAAGAAGCAACAAACTGTAGCTTTATCTACATGTGAGGCAGAGTACATGGCATTAGCAGCAACAACACAGGAGTGTTTGTACGTTGTGCAGCTGTTGAGTGGAATGGATGGAGAGTGCAAGTATTTGCCATGAACAATATTTGAGGACAGTCAAGGGGCAATCACTTTGTTGAAGAATCCAGTAAGCCAACAGAGATGTAAACAAGTTAACATTAAGTATCATTTTGTCAGGTCAGCACTTAATGATGACAAAGTAAGTATTGAATATTGCCCGACAACGGACATGGTTGCAGATGTCTTTACTAAACCTGCTACGAAGTCGAAGATTGAAAAGTTCATGTATTACATATTTGGAATGTGAAGGAAAGTTATCCAAGAATATGCTCTTAAAACTTATTTTGTGTACAGCGTAAGAACAAGTGGGGGAGTTGGCTGATAATAATAAAGAGAGTGAATGATCGTATGTGTGCTCTTACACTGACATCGTTGGTGTGAAGAGGTCAAGAGCGGTCACATGTCCATGTGCTTTATAATAAAGGAGGAAGCAAGGGTTGTTCCCCACTTCCATTTTTAACCAGATTGATTGCCTTCACGTGTGTTTATTTTCCTCTGTAAATGTATATCTAACCCGACTTTCTTACCCTTAAGATGATACCACCAACACAGTGTAATATTTAATTGGACAAGGATGACAAAGTGACTGAAAACATGTTCAAAGATTCTGTTATCTTTGGTGACAGGCTGAAATGATACCATTTCAAATGAAGATCACAATGCATTTAAATAATTTTAGACATAGTCTGACCAGTAGTGGAGATTATCCATAATTAGGAACTGGAACTACATCTGTTAAATATGGAACAGCATAGGGAGGTCATACCTTTTGAATCTTGCAGCATTCTTTGGAAAGGTACAAGGAACACTAGATGAAGACTTGGCAGTCCATACTGCTTATTTTAAACTTGCTAAGACATTTGGCACTATGCCACATAAGGGAATAATTTACAAATTAAAACAGAAGACAGTAGTCCATTGTAATTCTCTGTTTCAAGCACTAGTTAAGCAACAGGACAGAACAATCCCGGTGGAGGAGGTTTTACCTTGTCTTTCTTCAGGGAGCTACCACTGGTGTCTAGAGAGCTCTGTACTGGGGCAACTTCTTATTCTTCTCAGATATAAAAGTGGGAAATGGCCTTTGGATGACAGAAAATGCTAATGACTGCAGAATGAGCAAATTAATTGTGTCAATAAAAGATGCAGTTTCTCAATGGGGTGGATAAAAATACATACCTGGTACAGTATTAAAGACCTCACCTTAGATGTCAGTAAATGTAGTATCTCTACACTTGGCCAAAGGACATAAATTTGAGCTTACTACAAATTTAAACCTAATGGAAACTGTGGCAATATATCTATATTTGCTTAAAACCACATTACCTCAAGACAGAAACCTAAAGATTTACAAGGAGAATATAACTATTCAAATTACATTCCGTAGGATCAACTAGCAATCATACTTTGCTATAACCCCTTTTATGCTTCCAGAAAGTCATATAACATTCCTAAATATTCTAAATGATCTCCCTGTAACTAGGAATTCTGTTATCTTATATGATTCAACTACCCAGTGATAAACTGAGAGACCTATACCACCAATGTAGGATATGCAAATAAATTTTTAGATTATTTAAACAAGAACTCCTTGGACATGACTGCTAGGGAACCCAGTAGAAGACAGAATATACTTGACCTGGTCCCAATAAACCTAGCCTCTGTATGTACCATTCCTATGGTGTTCCCCTCACTGGTCAAATCAGACCACAAACCAGTAATTTTCTCCATCAGAATCTCCAAACTATCAGAAGCACATAGCACAGAATTCAATGTCTACAAATGAACAGATCTCCTACAGTTATCTCAACATTGCTCAGAACATATTCACAATGGCACTACCTACTCTGAGCCAATAGCTATTGCCAGCATACTGGCAAATATATTCAGTGACAACTTCACCCCAGAGACATGTGTTAGAAGCCCACTTATTGTAGATGGGATCATGCCACCTACCATCATAAAAGTACTCTCCAAAACAAGGAACACCTCTTCCATGGGGCCTGACAATGTACAATTTTGCTTAATTATCACTAAATTAGCATTGGCAGATCTACACCTCAGCCTCTTTAACCTGACCCTAATAACTGGATTTCTCCTAGAGGTGTGGGGCTATTCCACAAGGGCGGCCCCACCACTGACCCCAGGTATGACAGAGCAATTTATCTAATGCATCTTATATGCAAAGCCATGGAATGTTTCATAACTGATCTAATTAACTATAATATCAAATATTTTATCAATCTCCCCTCCAACAGTTTGGCTTTATCAAGGGTAGCCTGATGAAAGTGCTGAACTTCTTTGAGGGGGTTGCTCAGGCTGTAGACTGTGGGCAAGCTGTTCACCCAGAGTACTCTGACTTCTCCAAGGCTTGTGATACCAAACCACACGCAGATATAATAAACAAGCTGATGGAGCTTCAAACTGACCTGTATGTGTTTAGGTGGATACCCAACTGGCTTAGGGACAGTACTCATACAATAAGAGTAGGGGTTCCATCATCCAAGAGCATGAAGGTGACCACTGGAGTGTCTCAGGGATCCAGGCTGGGAAATTTGTTACTCGGTATCAATGTTTCAGAGCTCTATATATCAAATGTGGGTCTCTGATAAACAAAGTTTGCAGATGATTGTAAACTAGGAGTCATTATCATATACTTCTCTGACATACAGACACTGCAAAAGGAGCTTACACTTGTCAATATCTGGTGCACAAAAAATGGACTCAAACACAGCCATAAAAATGCAACATTATAGTACTGAGTAAGCCACCTCTGTCTTCAGCTTATAGTACACATAACATACTACATCACAATGAAACAGTAGTTAGAGACCTGGATACTAGAGTGAATAGCTCTCTCACATTTGACATCACATTGTGAAGATGGTTACCTTGTTCATAGCAAAAGGAATTTCCTCTTGATCAAAAGAAGCCCTCACCTCCTTGTACTCTGCACTGATTAGACCCATCACTGAGAACATCACCCTCTTTGGAATATACCTCAGTGACCATATCAAGCAATTAGAAAGACCCCAGAGGTTTTTAACTTAACTTGGGCTTAAAAGACCTAGGCTATCAGGAGGGACTGGAAGCTTTATCTCTATATTCAGTATCATATAGACTCCTTAGGGGCATTTTGCACCTTGCTTATTATAGTACTATAAGGGATAAAGTAGTCCATTTAGTCTTGTACCTCCAAAAATCAAACAGTCCTACTATCACTACGGCCAGAAATTTAAATCTACTCTCACAAATAAATAAGATAAGGTGGAGGGATATATTTATCACTCAGCACCTACCCCTTCTGTGCAACAAACTTCCTCTCCAATTTAAGCAGTGTGTCACACTGTCTGCCTTTAAAAAAGGAGTAGGACAACTGGATTGGTATTCATTAAGCACCCCTGGTATAATTGGCAACGCCCTTATTGAAAAGGGAGACAAGGTCTAAAGGTGGGTCCTTGTAAGGTGGTAATGGCCTTGTGGCTCACTTGCCTTGTAACTGCTATGATCCTATAATCCTATGATGATTACAACATAAATACTTAAGTTATACAAAATTACTCTATTATTAAAGAGCTAAGGAGAACTGTAAACAGCAATTTAAATTTTAATTGGTTGTTGTTGTTGTGTCTTTCAGCTTTTCCCGGTTAGGGGTCGCCACAGCGGAACTCCGGTCCGCTAATGATTGGCAGTAGATTTTTACGTGCTGAGTTGCCAGCTCTGATGCACAACCTTCAACGAAGGTATGCCCATCCAGGCATGTCTCCACACAGAAGACGATTTAGCTGAGAATCGAACAGGACAACGTCTTACTGTGAGGAGACAACGCTACCGCAGCACCACCACTGCAGTCAATTTAAATTTTAATTGGTATATATCTAATAATGCCAGAAAAGCACATTGTCTAGTCCATACATTTTTAAAAGGGTATATTTAGTTAGTTCAGGCAGATCGTTATACCAGCTTATAACTCACTGATCTAACCCACTATTATGACATCATATTTTGTAACCTTTAAATAAGACACCAAAAACAACATGAAAAGATGTAGTGACTCCTTACTAGAAAAAAAACAGGATTAGTAAACTTAATTCAGAATGGCTGCATGAATTGTTTTTATAACCTATTTCTCGTGGATTACATGGAGGTGAGCTCTGCCTTGCCTGTAAGGCAGTGTAATCCAAATGAGTTTGAAAGTCAATGCCTGGAATGCACTTCTAGAAAGCTAAGACCACACAATCCGTTGTGCATAAGATCCAGACAAGATGAGGAAGGTAATCACTTGCTTATTTTCATTTATGAGATGCAAGTCAGTAAAATGCAAGATGGTTAGTAAGGCTGTCTAATTTATGAAGGTGACACTGTATGGCAGGATGTACTGAAAGGCACAATTACATGTTTTATTTGTAACAGAATAAGAATGCATTCCACTTACAGGCTAAGGATTCAGTTAAAGGTCTAAGTATTTTACTCACCTCCAAGGATATAAGACTTTAAAGTGAAAAATAATTAAGCTGTGGAAGTGCAAGAGGAGACACGTCCCCTGCAAAAGCTTAGGTTTCCTGTTTTCAGATATTGCTAAGATCACATCAAGAATCAAAGGTGCAGATTTTTCTGACCTCTTTAGATTACTACTGGGGAAATCTTTTCAGAGCATGCCATTTTGCAAAATGTTGTTTGGCAGCAGTAGGGAGGACCAATCATATCGTTAGCTGATTTTGAGGGACATGTTTTTAATGAATATCAGGCTGAAGATATACAAGAGATTGGACACAATAATAGAAGCAAGTTAGAGTATGCTTTGTGTCATGTCTCATGTTTTTCCTTTACATTTTCTGTTCAGAGTCTAGCATGGATACATACTAATTCATTATGCAGATGCCAGCTTTAGTGATGACTTGCAGTGTTTTCTACAGAGCTTGCATGTAGTGTTACTTGAATTCCACAGTATGAGTTAATTTGTGAACTTCCTTGTTACCTTTCTTGAAGGAAACGTAATTATGGAAAGCTCAAATCCCTGAAACTCCAAGCGGCATTAGCATCTTCCTAAACCAAGGTTAGCAGTACAGCAGCAAAAGAGGTATCTCAATAAGCACAATACAGTAAACGAATGTCCAACCTTTGGCAGGTATGCCAGACAGAGGGGACACAATTGTGTTTCCTGACTAGCAGAAATTAAACTAGCAATGCACAGGGTTCCAGCGCAGTGCTTAAAGAGCTGAACTACATACGCTCGTCTTCTTGTCTGCAGGGTCTGTGCTTCAGCTATGATAAATTCCTGCTGTGAAATCCTCTTTGAAGCAGGCTGCTGCCATTTCTCCCAACAGATCCATACATCAAATATCTTATGCATAAAATCATCTTTTACAGCCCTGTAGGCACATGCAAGGCATGTTGCCACTGTTAATTCTGTGCTCTGCATCTGACTGAAAACACTTTTTTAAAGCTGAATTAATTTTCCATATGAACATTTCATAAAAGAAATGTCAGCAAATATATCAGGCAAACTGGACTATACACATCATTTCAGTGTAGCTAGAATGCATTTATTATGCAGGAACCTTCCCTCACCCTCCCCCCTTCAAGTGTGTCCATATGTATTATATGATCTAGCACTGTATATCCATGTGTGTATTATATGACCTAGTACTGCATATCCACATGTTATTATATGACGTAGCACTGCATATTTATTTTATTTTATTTATTTATTTTATTTTACATTTGTTGACCGGGCTAGTCTAGCTGGATACATGTCCATTTTCAGTAGAGGCCCGGGGAGATAAGCTCCAAGATAGAACAATGAAATTGACACAATAACAACTAAGGAAACATAAAACAAACAAAATAAATCCTATTTACAGTACGGTTATCACAGTAAAATTAGCAGTACAGAATACAGGCATAACATAGCATGCTAGTACAATCAAGATATTCTAGAGATAGATAGTATAATGGTTAAAAAGGAAGGACTTGCAGTTAATGAGTAGACAGGGTAGGAAGAGCAAAGTATTAAGAGACACAAACTAGTCAGGCGTAGTACAGGGGCATAACCAGTGTTCTGTTGTTTTGCTGTACAAGTTAGTGTTAATGCTTCATTTGGAGCAATATAATATACTCTGTGTGCCTTACTCACAGAAAGTTGCTAGACTAGCAGGAGTCTGGTATATTTGTAAATATTATATGACCTAGCACTACATATCCATGTAACTGTTTCCTTTTGCTATTGCTAGAGAAGACCTCAGATCCTGCATCTCTTTTTCCTTCCTAATCTTACTGTTATTGTTGTCTTTGACATATTCAACTGCATTACAACTCTTTCAGTAAAGTAATGCTTTCTATATCGCTTCTGCATCTTCCCCATTCAGCTTGTGAATTTATATCATACTCCTATCCTAGTCGTAATCATAACCACCCTATTTAATCTATTCAAGCAGTTTATAATTCATGTTATCATTCTCATTCCAGGATAACTCAAAAGAATACAGAATGTTTCTTTATCCCCTCAGGCAGTTTGTTGTATTGACAATGAATCACCATACACTTTCTATATTAGACTCCTGCTAGTCTAGCAACTTTCTGTGAGTAAGGCAGACAGAGTATATTATATTGCTCCAAATGAAGCATTAACACTAACTTGTGCAGCAAAACAATGTGAATTACACTATTCTCAGGGGGTTATGTCTTTGAGACATTGTTTAAACACCATAGTCATAATTTTCTCAATTACTACAATACCAGAGAAGAGCTATTTGTTGTATTTTATTGTCATTTTGCAACTGAAAACTGCTGTTTGCCATATTTATTGCATTTTACTGCATTTTTGTATTGATCTGGGAACAACTTATTACCCAAGAGTTTGAGACCATCTTGATAAAAGTGTAGTGATTATCTCATGAGAGAAGGTTAATTGCAGTCATTTTGGACTATCTGATCACTGTTAGCTGTCCTATAAGTTAAATTCTGACTGTTCACTTGTTTTCTGGCTTGTCATGTACTACTGTGCCTTGCAGAGGCCATTGCATTGTCCTGTTCTCCACATAGCACTGCTGCAGCTGTTGATGAATAGTGGTAAATGTGCACATTATTTTAATTTTCCCCTATAATTGATTTGTCAAATTCCCTTGCTTTTCTATTAGCCAGTGTGTTTATTTCAAACCTATCTGTTACAGAGTCACATTAGGCTGTGTATATTTGCATGCTGCTACACTTACTTATTCTTAGCTGCACTGCCAGCAACAGCGCACTGCTAGTGGTTCCTTTGTCACTGCTAGTCGTTCCCTTGTTACTGCCAGTTGATTCTTTGTCACTGCTAGTGGTTCCATCATCACTGCCAGTGGTTTCTTTGTCACTGTTAGTAGTTCCTTTGTTACCGCTAGTGGTTCCTTTGTCACTGCTAGTAGTTCCCTTGTCACTGCCAGTTGTTCCTTTGTCACTGCTAGTGGTTCCATCGTCACTGTTAGTAGTTCCTTTGTTACCGCTAGTGGTTCCTTTGTCACTGCTAGTAGTTCCCTTGTCACTGCTAGTGGTACATTTGTTACCGCTAGTGGTTCCTTTGTCACTGCTAGTGGTTCCATCGTCACTGTTAGTAGTTCCTTTGTTACCGCTAGTGGTTCCTTTGTCACTGCTAGTGGTTCCATTGTCACTGTTAGTAGTTCCTTTGTTACCGCTAGTGGTTCCTTTGTCACTGCTAGTGGTTCCATCGCCACTGTTAGTAGTTCCTTTGTTACCGCTAGTGGTTCCTTTGTCACTGCTAGTGGTTCCATCATCACTGTTAGTAGTTCCTTTGTTACCGCTAGTGGTTCCTTTGTCACTGCTAGTGGTTCCATCGTCACTGTTAGTAGTTCCTTTGTTACCGCTAGTGGTTCCTTTGTCACTGCTATTGCTGTTCTCTCATATGTATTAACATTAACTTGTCCTGTTGCTGTATAACTTCTTACAGACATATTAATGTTGCACTTGTTTCCTAGACTGTTGTGACTTTTACATTAAATTCTTGTCCTCCTTCTTGCACTTAAATCTCTATACCTTGGTGCACTTATCCACATAAAGCCCATTGTCATTAGACTTCTGTCCCTTTTATTGCCATCCTCTTAGCATTTGGATTTCTAAGACTGTGTAGGAACTGCTAAAAGCTGGCTGATAATTAACTGCTTCTTGACATATACAAAACACAACTCCAAACCCTACAAGCTTTTCTCTGGAGAATGTAGACATCTGTGTTGTTACAGAGACCCAGTTTAAAGCTACAGAAAGTACTCTGGCAGTTGAAGGCTACAGTGCCTTCCACACATTTAGACTAACAGCAACACAGACATGGCCTAAAGATGGAGCTGTCCCAGTCTACATTTGCTGCAAATAGAACTCTAGGTTGGTTAAACAGGATGATGATCTGGAGTTCACCAAGTCTCCATAGACAAGGCTCCGTGCCATGTCCTGATCAGCAACATGTTGCCCTCTATGACCCATGAAGCTCGCACCTCTAACCTAGACCTAGTAGAAGTCCTCACCATCAAACCAAATACCCTATTCATGGGAGACTTTAACTAACCCTCAATAGACTGGGGAAAAATACACTGTCTCTAGCTCACAGGCACAATGTTTCCTGGACATTGTCAGCACAAACAGCTGGACCAGACAGTGCACTCTCCAACCAGAGAATCAAACATATTGGACCCAGTACTCAATCACATTGGATAGCATTGCACCCCTCCCCCACCTAGGCACTTCCTCCTTGGTGAAATTGGAAAACAAAATATACAAGGAGCAGTCAATCCACCAGGCTGAAAAATTTTTATTAAAACCTTGAGTTAAAATAACAAAACATGAGCGCTTTTAGGACTAAGCCCTTCCTCAGATAAAAACACATTTCAAGTTAGTGGAATTTAAATACATGGCAACCAATCACATCCTAGTATTGCGCCCTCCTTTTTTAATGCAGGTTTCAGTGGAATCACATGTCATTATGGTTTATGTCATGTCTTTATGGTTTATTTTTGAGCAGTGAACCTTTGGTGAAGGACTCCAATATTTATATATTAAGTTGGAAAACAAAGCTGTCTCCCTCAAAGTAAAGATCATCCCAGAAAACCCAACTAAACCTGTAACAGTTAGGAACTATTCTAAACCAAACTACATCCTATTAAGTGACAGTTTGCCAAAATTCATGGTTACCCCAAAGCATAAAGACATAGCTACCTGTGCAGAATTATTTGCAAAAACCCTGTGCAAACACATAAATGGCTGCACTGAGGCTACCATACCTACCAGACGTAAACCAGATCTAACACTAAAAACACAATACACTGGTGGAAGCTTTACCTTAACAAGCTATATAACAAAAGAAAAAAAAAGCAGCTCTCATAGAAACAAGAGCTCTCTGATTAAACTAAACAAGAAACTAAGAGGTGTAATAAAGTCCATCAAGGCCAATTACAAGACCAGAATATCCTCCCAGGCTAAGGTCCATCACAAGATCTTCTTCATCTATGTCAGGAACCTTAAAGGTAATAGTCAGCAGTCTGCAGACCTGATGATAAATGGCACTACCCTCACTGACCAGGCTAACATAGCAAATCTACTGGCTGATAAATTCAGTGTTAACTTCACCCCCCACTCCCCCCACTATCCCATGTGAAATCCCTTCAAGCGTATCCCCCCAGCTATCAACATGGAGCAGGTCCTGGAGGCACTTGCTAAGGCCAAAAACACTGCTTCAGTGGGCCTCAAAAATATCCATGGCTGCCTCTTAAATAGCCTAAAACATGACCAAGCAGGACCACTTGAGACACTCTTTAACTATATCCTCAAAACAGGTTACATGCCTGGTGAATGCAGGGTTGCAACAGTCATCCCCCTTCATATTGGTGGACTATCAACTGACCCCAGGACCTACAGATCCATCAGTCTGACAAGTCTAATCAGCAAAGCCATGGAAAGAATTACCATGGAAATGATCAACAAGGACATTGGACCCATCCCAGTTTGGCTTTGTTAAGGGAAGGTCTTGCCTGCTTAACTTGGAAGATTTCTGCAAGAGGGTCACCATGGCTATGGATGAGGGGGAAAATGGTGCATGCTGCTTACCTTGGCCTGGACAGGCATTGGATACAATACCCCACTAAGGTATTGTTGAAAATCTTTCGGAACTAGGCAAAAATCCCTGCATAACTCATTGAATTCCTTGCAAGTTCACAGACATGACCTAAGAATTTAGGATGAGTGAGATCACCTCCACCAAGAGACTGTTCACCAGCAGAGTACCTCAGGATTCAATGTTAGGCCTGCTTCCATTTAGCATCTATTTCTCAAAAGTGAAAACTAATGTCAAAGCCCTCTAGCTCATTAAGTTCACAGATGACTGTAAATTGTGTGCTGTCATAGATTCAACCCATGACACCAAAATCCTAAAAGAGGGTCTGACATAAACAAATAACTGGTGCAAAAGCCACAGATTTAAACTCAATGCAAAGAAATGCATTATAGTGCCCTTTGTGAAATTGTCCACCCGAGCTAATTATTTTATAGGTTCATAGGTTCATAGGTAGGTACTAGGCTATCGGCCCTAGGGCCCATACAAGCCTAGCCAAAAAATGTACCCTGGCTTTCGCCACCCAAGAAAATTATTTTCCTGTGCCTCTGTCGAGCAGAGCCACAGAAGTGATCCCCGGGGTGAATTTCCCATTTCCCATCCAATCATCAAGATTTTTCTTGAAGAGTGCTAATGAGGAGCTCTGTTTGACATAGATAAGTAGTCTGTTCCAGAGTATGGGAAGTCTCTGGGACAGGAATCTATCCCTCCAGCATGTTCTGTTTATTGTGGTGACAAGGTTTAGGTCCCTAGAAGCGTGTAGCTCGGAGGGATTGGGATTTCTTTAAGTGGAGCATGTCCAACAGCTCTGGGTTTGACATAGCTTTGTATGTTAGGCAGAGATCACCCCTGAGTAGGCGATATGCGATGGAGTAAAGCTGTAGTTTTTTGAGACGGTCTGCATAGGGCATCTGTTTGAGGCCAGTAATCCTCTTTGTGAGGTATTTCTGTGGTCTTTCCAGTTGTTGTAGATGTCTTGTGAGGTACATACCAAAAGGGGCGCTGTACTCTATAATGGGTCTAATGAGTGATGAGTAGAGGGGAACAATGACCTCTTTTTCTGGATGAGAATCCTTTTGTGATGAGATGAGCCATGTAGAAGGATTTCCTGACCACTGTGGCGATGTGATTATCAAAGGAGAGACTGCTGTCCATCTGTGTCCCAAGGTCTCTTATCACATTTTCGGCATTAAGTAGACTACCAGCTATGTGGTAGTTCATGGGTACAGAGTTTTTGCCAAAGGGGATGACAATACACTTTTTGGCATTGAGCTTCAGGCCATGGCTTTGACACCAGGTATCTGTCTCATTGTGGCCCTTTTGTAGTTTTTCCACATCGTTAGGAGTTTTGATTATGGCTCCTGGTTTGCAGTCATCTGCAAACTTTGTTAGCCAAAGACCTTCTGTGTTGGCCTGCACTTCAGAGAAGTAGATACCAAACAGGAGAGGACCCAGGACTGAACCCTGTGGTACTCCACTTGTCACTGGTCTGATGTCAGATTTGGAATCCGCTGCTTTCACAGTGTGGGTTCTGTCTGTGAGCCAGTTGGCAACCCATCTTGTGACATAGGGATTTATACCTAGTTTAGTGAGCTTATCTATAATTCCGCACCCCTAAGACTTGACCCAATAGTTTTTGGACCACAGGGAGACAGTAGTCTGGCATTTGGCCAACACATAGCTAAGACAATAGATAATTCATATGTCACCTAAGTCATAAGCAAGGGTATGGCATCCAAGTACAAGGAAGTAATAGTACCACTCTCCTCATTATCATACCTATCATTGAGTACAGCGCCCCCTTTGACATGTACTTTACCAGGCACCTGCAGCAGTTGGACCTCTCTCAAAGGTTCCTCAACAGGAGAATCCAGGGTATGAATACCCTCTACTACACAGATCAACTTAAGGTTCTGTCTCTGTACTCAGTCTCTTACAGGTTACTGAGAGATGATCTATATAGCACCAGAAACACTAGATCAACGGACCTGAACTTTGTCTGTGACATAAATAGAACCTGCTGGAGGAACCGATATGTGTCTGAAAGGACTCCCATTATATGAAGGAAGCTCTCCATCTACATGAAGTAGAGTTCATTCCTGACCATATTCAAAAGAAACCTTGATCATGGGAAATTGCAAATTCCCACCCAGTCTGACCTCAATGTCCTTGATGGATAGAGGTCCACAATAAGTAAATGAATCCCTAACTAACATACCCCCACATAACCCTTAGCTACACCTTTACTAACATACCCCACCAGTAGGTGGCAAGGATCTTTGACAGACAACTGGGTTGGGTTCCATGGCTAGGCTTGAAAAGACTCTAGTGGTCATTAGCTTAGTATGACCTATGAATCTATGAACAATCTGTGGGAGGTGTTAAGGATTGACATAACATGGATGCCACCCTCTTACTAAGTAAGTTCACCTGTGAGCACCATATAGCACAACTTGCACTACTTCTTGAATATACCAAGCCAACACATGCTGAGGTTGTCCGGATACAGACTGTAAATTGGCTACTGCCACTAAACCGACAAGCACAGATAGCAGCATCCTAGTAATTGGTGACTCCATTGTCATGTGCATTGACACCATGCTTATGAAGCTGGACAAGGACAAGGTGAGATAGTTGCCTACCTGGTACCAGAATCCATGATGTTTCAAGGGCTCTTCAGTCACTTACAGTAGACAATTATGATGTCATGGTAGCCCATGATGGTATGAATGTCTTGAGGTGCTTCACCCTGAGGATAATACTGCATAATCTCACTGACTATAAATGTATCATGTTTCACTTCACCCTGAGGGAGATGCAGAGAGACATGATTCTGGTACAGAGTGGAGTCCTATCACTACCCCTAATTGTGTCTAAATACAAAGAAAAGTTTATTGGCTTGAACAATTGGTTAAGTACTTAGGATCATTCTGGAGGAGAGTCAAGTAAGTGTCATCTTGGGATAAGGTGGTATACAGACGGACTTGCATCACAAATAATGACCTATCCCTCTTGTTCCATGGTTTCTTCTTAATGGCTAAGGCCCTTGTGCCTTTTTTAAACATAGTCTGGCTACTGTACATTCCAACAAAACATATTAAACTACACATCAGTCTTGCTCTTCTCAGTGACAGAAATCTAAATAGCAAATTGCCTAATCTTGAAGTCCTGCAATTTGAACGTTTCCATGTCTTGGTTGTAACTGAGTAAGGATAACATTTTATCTGTACTTGGGTTTAGCATGTATTATGTATTCAGTCCAGAAGGGACCTTCAGGGGCATGTCCACATTTGTAAGAGACCATATCAACACTAGGCACATCTCCTGCAACCCACAAATATAACTCACTGTACTACCGATTACCCTAAATAAAACAAATGATTAATTCACTGCCTGTCACTGGATATCATAGCTGTGCCTGATTAACCATGAAAGATTCAAGAATGTACTTTGTGAAATACTCATAATGAAAAATTAATTTTTGTTAAGTGACTTATCTACCCCAAAGTTATGTATGCCCAAATATTCCTGAACGTAGTAAGTGAATAATCCCCTACAGGACCAAACATGCCAGACCTTGTCATGACCAAGGCACTATATACCATACTTATAATATCCCCATTCCTTGTTAACTGCAACCACCAATTAGTGACCTTCTTATTTAAATTCTCAAGCCCCCCGCCCAAAAGAGATCTGAACTCAAGGACTTCAACAGAACAATTCTACTTAAACTCCATGATGAGATCTATAAATTTACTTGTAATATCTCCAGCCACATAGCACCTTCAACTGCTTCAATTGCAGTGAAGTTCTACTCATGACAACCATTTGAAATGTCATGACTAACTAGAGTGAGTTCTGATATGCATACACTGAATAGCCAAAAAACAGTCGTACATATATTAAGTCTGACATGGTCATTTCTTAGAATATTCCCTTTTCTCCAAGGTATGATAATCTTGGTGCTTGTATAAGTTCAGGGGTTTCAGGGGGGCTTGCTCTGCTGCAAAATGAAAATTTAAAGGAGGAGAGCGATGTTGGAGATTCACTGTTCTCCATTTCCAGTTTTTTTTCGGCGTGTCAGCACTTAGCATTTTGAATGACATCATTTCAACAGGGAGCATCTACTCACACCTGAAGAAGCACTTAGAGCTAGAATTCCCCAGTGGAACTAGATATGTTATGAAGTTTAAAATAAACCACATTGGTGGCCTATTAGTACAAATAAAAGTCAGGAAACAAACACAAACTAAAGCTCCAAAAATATAAAAGGCAACAGGCTGTCTGGAACACAAATCCACATTTATTTTAAATATTAATACACACCATTAAGCACTTCCCTCACCCAATCATGACTTCATTAGAAAAAAACAACACAAAGCCAAACTTAAATAGTTATGGATTAAACCATTCAAGTACCTCACCAACACCACATCCCTGAAAGGACAGGAAATGCAGATCTCTAGGTTAAACAATAATGATGCACAATTTACCCACGTTATAGCTAAGTTGAAACATGAACTTGGGTCACGAGGCTATAAGAAGAACGAAGTGGATAGTAGCATTAATAAGTGCTTACATCTTAGACAAAGTAGAGGTAGACCATATTTTTCTGATCAAGCCTTGAAAGCTACACCGACAATTGATATACACAGGAAAAATCATGTTTCCCTCTCACTTCATTACACTAGTGATGTCTCTGGAATATTGAATATTATTAGATCTAATTGGTCTAGTCTACATACAGATAATGATATTAAAACTTTAGTAGGGGATCACCCTAGTGTTATTTTTAAAAATAAAAAAATCCTTAAAAAGGCAACTATGTTATAAAAATAGTAATGGTAGAGAGAGAGGATATATTAGTGCCCCTGGGACTTACAGTTGCAACAGTTGCAACTTTTGTGGTCTTATAGAGAGTTTACCAGTGTTTATACATCCTGTTACGCATACTGAATACAAGTTCAACATTAGAGCGAACTGCCGTACCAGGAATTTAATTTATTTGGCTTGCTGTAAAGCTTGCTCTTGTTTTTACATCGGCAAGACAAATAGGTCTTTAATGGAGCATATGAGAGAGCACTCTTATTGTATTAACACTGGTGATTTGCATAATGCACTTGCTAGACACTTTGTTGAAGCAGGGAATGAATGCTGCTTTACTTTTAGAGCTATTGATTTAATTACAGTTAATGATCAGGGTGGAGACTTAAAAAACTTTACTGAAACTAAAGAATTACATTGGATCATAACCATGCAAGCTGATAAAGCTCCAAGCTTAAATGGCAGAGGTTCCATTAAACCTGTTTTAAAAGCCAGAAGTCTTTATAAATGAAGTAAATGTTTTAATTGAATAATTGTTTTTTTGTTGGAATAATTGATTGAGTTGATGATTTTTTAGAGTATATAAGCTTCATGTGCTCTTTGTTTTTATGGTCTGAGGAAGCACATTGTATTGTGTGAAAGCACTTACCATACTATTCATAGGTAGGTACTAGGCTATCGGCCCAAGGGCCTATGTAAGCCTAGCCAACAAGGTTTCCTGACTTACACCACCCAAGAAAGTTATTTTCCTGTGCCACTGTCAAGCAGAGACACAGAAGTGATCCCCGGGGTGTATTTTCTATTTCCCATCCACTCATCAAAATTTTTCTTGAAGAGTGCTAATGAAGAACTTTGCTTGACATAGATGGGTAGCCTGTTCCAGAGTATGGGAAGTCTCTGGGACAGGAATCTATCCCTTCAGCATGTCCTGTTTATTGTGGTGACAAGGTTTAGGTCCCTACCTATTAAACCTGTTTTTATTTTATGCTCCTTGTCGTGTATCTGTGGCTCATTGTTTCATTACTACTTTGGCTTGTGTCTTTGAGCACAGTTTATTCCTTAGGGAATATCTCTTTTCTGTTTGAATCTACCAGTTTCAACCAAGAAACTATAGTTCTTGGCGATTTCAACCTTTATTGGCACTCCTGCTCATCCAATAACCCCTCCAACTTCCCAAACTTCTTCAACTTCACCCAATCCATAACCTGCCCGACTCGCACAAACATTCCAAAAAGCAATCAATATTACATTGGATATTGACTAACAAACCCAACCTAAGTTACCTAGCCAGTTGCCTTCCAGAGTCCCTCACCGACCATTCTCCAAACGTTCTATACAGAAAACATGTGCATACTCAAAGCAACATCCCTTACAAATACATCTGTAGCAAGAAAAACTTCTCCCCCTCTATTTTTAACCTACAACTCCAACAATGTGACTGGACATAACTTAAAAACCTCCATCTAGACCTGGCTGTTCAGTATTTCAACAATACCTTCCTTAAAACACTTAATAATCTCACTCCCACTAGGAATGTATACTTAAAAGCCAAGCACCTAACTTGGCTAACCAATGACACCAAACTGCTGCTTAAATGCAGAGATAGAGCCTGGTCAGCTTACCATACCACTAAAGATAAAGTAAACCTCTTAACATATCAACTACTATGGAATCTAGCTAAGAAACTTATCAAAAAAGACAACAAAACTTACTTCCAAACCTGTCAACAGAAACACCTAAGCAACCCCCAAAATTTCTGGCAAAGCATTAACTATCTCTTCAGCCCCGGTCAAGCCCCAACACCTGCACCAGTCACTGCAAACAACTCTGACCCTATTGCAACTCAAATCAACTCTCACTTTATAAATACTATCACATCCCTGCTAGTTAGTCAGCCTAATCAATCACTTACTCTTCCCACTCCTACTCCAGATAATCCCAACCCCTTCACTTTTACTTCCATTCAAACTAGTTTCCTAAAAACTCTCCTAACCATGCTAAAACCCTGCTGACTTGCAGCAGACACTACCTTTTGTGTTTTTCTGCTGTATTCTAAAGTATCTGCACTTAAAAGTAGCATTTTGGTCGACTCTGGTCGAATATTACTGTTTTTTTGATAATTTAATTGCTGAGGCTGCTCACTAAAGTGTGCTAGCCTGTGTTAATCGATTTTACTGTTTGCCTAACTGTATTTCTGTGTTCTTTTCTAAAAAAAACAAAAAACAAAAAAAAAATACTCCTTGTTTTCCCGCCTTTGCTCGACTAGTTAAGACCAGTATACAGGCTTTGCTGTATTCTGGGCTGTGTGTAGTTCCTGTGTTGGCCATTGCCTTACTTGGATAGAAGGAAGTTTCTGAGCTCACCAGTGGGAGTGGGGAGCCTTGAGCAGCCTATCTGTCCCTGGGGGAAGTGATCTCAGCACTTGAGCTGTAATTCATTGGTTGCCTTGGACCATTTCCAGCTCTTTTCAAGTTCCCTGTATAAAAATCCACCTCAGGGCGTGTTTTTTGGCTATATACCCAAGCAGAGCTCCACGTGGTCCTGCAGAGGGGTCCTGGCTACAGAGAACTGAAAGAAGCGACCACTTTCCTGATTTAAGTACTTTTTGGCTTTTTTATCTGCATTGTCCTCTCTGGCTTTCATTTAATAAGATACAACTGTTTTTGTGTTTTTCTGCTGTATTCTAAAGTATCTGCACTTAAAAGTAGCATTTTGGTCGACTCTGGTCGAATATTACTTTTTTTTGATAATTTAATTGCTGAGGCTGCTCACTAAAGTGTGCTAGCCTGTGTTAATCGATTTTACTGTTTGCCTAACTGCATTTCTGTGTTCTTTTCTAAAAAACAAAAAAAAAAATACTCCTTGTTTTCCCGCCTTTGCTCGACTAGTTAAGACCAGTATACAGGCTTTGCTGTATTCTGGGCTGTGTGTAGTTCCTGTGTTGGCCATTGCCTTACTTGGATAGAAGGAAGTTTCTGAGCTCACCAGTGGGAGTGGGGAGCCTTGAGCAGCCTATCTGTCCCTGGGGGAAGTGATCTCAGCACTTGAGCTGTAATTCATTGGTTGCCTTGGACCATTTCCAGCTCTTTTCAAGTTCCCTGTATAAAAATCCGCCTCAGGGCGTTTTGCGCGCTTTTGCGCGGTCGGGCGCCTAGCGCAACAGCGGTTATACAGGTGTAAACTATTCTATACAGGTTTTAACTTTTTATGGCTCCGCCAAGTCTGCTCTTCAATTTTTCCCTTAGAAGCTCTACTCAGTCTATCTAGCTGTATATATCAGCACTTGTTTTCGGAACTTCTATCCTTAGCAAGCACTCATAATAAAACCAAGCACTCTTACCCTAAAGTAAGCACTACAGGCATCCACTACCCCTGTGAATACCCACTTCCCTTAAAGGCACAACACTCCTTATAATATTCTAGTATGTCGAGTGGTAGACCACTAGCATCCTCTCTTGTTCAGCTGGTTAATCTGGGAATCTTAAGACAATGTTACAATTGTCTCATGTACACAGACAACCCTCTCCTCCTTCCTACTAACACATATACTTGTGAGAGATGCAACTATATAGCCAGACTGGAGGCTGAACTCTCTCAACTCAGGACTGGCAAGACCAGTCAGGAAGAGATGGTACCCACACCCAAAGCAAAACCAGTCACACATATAACCACCACCAATGCAAACCAAACACATAAAAACACAAAGACATACTCGGAGGCTCTTGTAAAAAACTTACCAAAACAACAGAGGCCTCCAAAGCAGACACCCAGAAATACACCCCACAAAACACAACACCTACAACACATACCTCAAGCAACAGGTGTGTCACACAATCACAGCCCCTAAGGCAAAATACTATGCCAGAGACATTAGTAATAGGTGACTCTATAGTCAGACACACCGATGTTCCACTTACCAGGCTGAATAAGGAGAGGGTAACGGTGAGCTGCCTATCGGGGCTAGGATCCGCCACATTACACACGCACTCAGGTCACTCCAAAGCAAGTACAAATATGATTCAGTCATTGTCCATGCGGGTGTGAATGACCTGAGACGTACCTCCCTGGACTACATGAAAAGAGACATTGAGGAGCTCTCCGATTATGTAGCCCAGACTGGTATGACCCTGACCCTGAGCAGCATCCTGCCTTCGCCAAGAATGATGCCTCAGTACAAAGACAAAATGATCAGTTTTAACAATTGGCTTAATCACTGGTGTCATTCTAGGGGATCCAATGTCTGTCAGCCTGGGATGATATGCTGGACAAGCCACATTGCTTCAAGGGATGGCTTGCACCTGTCACCACTGGGCTTCCGGATACTGGCCAAGGCTCTTGCCACCCCATAGTGCCTTTTTAGGCAATGCTCAAAGGACAAATCAACCTCCATAAAAACAAAAATGGAAAAAATTAAGGGTAATGCTGCTCAACGCCAGAAGTCTAAATCTCAAGATGCAGGCACTCAAGCACTTCTCAGTATGGAGAACATCGATGTCTGTGCAGTAACTGAAACCTGGTTCAAGGCTCCTGAGAGCACTCCAGCGCTACCAGGCTATACCTCATATCATGCGTTTGGCCTCAAGTTCCAGGCCGAACCACAAAGGAGGGTAGTGTCCATTTTCATAAAGGACACCTACACCTCTCGATTGGTGGCTACTCATGAAGCATCAGAAACCATACAAGTTTTACTCACCATAGGCAAAACTGCCATACAACTGGTCGCATGTTATAGAACACCCTCCCAATCCCAGGAATCCCATCAAGCATTCCTGAAAACACTGGAGGATATGAATGTCACACCAAACACCATCATATTGGGTGACTTCAATTACCCCAACATAGACTGGGCCCACTATTCTAGCCCTAACACCCTGGCCCAAAGATTCCTGGAATTCATAAACTCAAATGCTATGGAGCAACTGGTCACCTCTCCTACGAGGAGAGATAATATACTTGACCTGATTATCACAAACATGGGGTCCAAATGCTCCGCCGGGGATATAAACCCCTCACTAGTAAGATCTGATCATAAACTGATCACGTTGGATGTACATATCCCACCCCCAGAACAAAAGACTACAGTGAAAAACTTTTCAAAAGCTGACTTTGAGCTCCTTAAGTCGGAAATGATATCCTTTAAGCCTACTGGGTTAATGGAAACCACATCCCAAAATGCTGAATCCTTCACAAAAGCCTTCTATGGACATCTCCAGGAATGCATGGATCAGGCAATCCCAACTAAAACCAAGACCCTCTCCACCAAGGGAAAACGCCCGGTTTGGTGGACCCCGGCTATAAACAAACTGTACAACAAAAGAAGGAAGCTACTGCAGGACAGAGCCAAATCCCACAAGGGAAAGGCTTCCCTGATCAGCACAAGTAAAAAACTACGCTCTCTCATAAAAACATCTAAAGCAAACTTTGAGAAAAAGATTGCCAAGGATACCAAAGACAATCACAAAGCCTTCTTCAATTATGTCAGAACCTTGGGAGGAAATTCTCAGATATGCTCTGAGCTAGTACACAATAACAAAAAATTCACTGACCCTACTGACATTGCCAACATTCTGGCAGATAGGTTCAGTGCAAATTTCTCCCCTCCTTCACCCCCTAAAGATGAAGTAACTATCCCTGCTGAATGTAACCTACCTGTCATCACAGACACACAGGTGAAATCAGCACTCAACAAGGCAAAAAACACAGCATCTATGGGACCCGATGGTATCCCCGGTTGCGTGTTACGTGAACTCCAAGATGAACTAAACCCGCCCTAAGAACTCTATTCAATCTTAGCCTCACTACAGGATATGTACCTGAACACTGGCGCACAGCAACAGTGGTCCCACTCCACAAAGGGGGAAATTCAACTGACCCAGGTAACTACCGCCCCATAAGTTTGACCAGCCTGATCTGTAAGGCTATGGAAAGGATCATCATGGAACTCATAAATGGCGACATTGGTGATCTGCAGACCCTTGATCCCACACAGTTCGGTTTTGTAAAAGGCAGATCCTGCCTCTTAAACCTGGTTGACTTCTTTGAGACAGTCACTAGTGCCATCGATGAGGGCAAGGCTGTCCACACTGCCTATTTGGACTTGGCTAAGGCCTTTGACACAATACCACACTCTGGCATCATTGACAAGCTCAGCAGCCTAAATGTAAATCCATATGTCACAAGATGGGTAGCAAATTGGCTAAAAACAGAACCCATAAGGTTAAAATTGCTGGAGCCATGTCAGACTCAAAACCCGTCACAAGTGGTGTCCCACAGGGCTCAGTCTTGGGTCCACTCCTATTCGGCATTTATTTCTCAGATGTGAAAGCAAATATGGAAGGATTATGGCTGACAAAGTTTGCAGATGACTGCAAACTGGGTGCCATAGTGGATTCACCTGCCGACACACACATCCTACAGAAAGGTCTCACTGAAACGGACAACTGGTGCGGAATCATGGCCTCAAACTTAACGCCAAAAATGTATAGTCATCCCCTTTGGGAAAAACAAAGTACCCACAAACTATCACGTAGACAATAACCCACTGAATACAGAAGATGTAATCAGAGACCTGGGGACTCAAGTCGATAGTGACCTCTCCTTTGACAACCATGTTGCCAAAGTGGTCAGAAAGACTTTCTACCTTGCCCATCTCATCATGAAGGGATTCTCATCCAGATCAAAGGAGGTCATTGTACCTCTGTATTCCTCCCTTGTCAGGCCCATGATTGAATATAATGCTCCATTTGGGATGTATCTCACCCGGCACATGCAACAACTGGAAAGACCCCAGAAGTACCTCACCAAGAGGATCATAGGTCTAAAACATGTGCCTTATCCAGCTAGATTAAAGAAACTCCAGCTCTATTCAGTAGCATACCGCCTGCTCAGAGGTGATTTGTGCCTAACATACAGGGCCATGTCCAACCAGGAATTGATGGACATGCTCCATCTCAAAAAATCCAAATCCACCAGAACCACACGAGCTAAAGATTTCAACCTCTGCACAAATATGAATAGGACATGCTGGAGGGATAGATTCATAACACAGAGGTTACCCATACTCTGGAACAAAATCCCAGTTCACATGAGACAGAGCCCTTCATTGGCACTGTTCAAGAAAAATCTTGATGCATGGATGGGAGATCGCAAGTTTACCCCGGGAGTGACCTCAGTGTCAGTACTAGACAGAGGTATAGTTTACTAAATAATGGGGTTCCACATGTGTCACTACTAGAGAGGCGCAACTATATAGTATGGGGTGGCGTAAAGCCACATCACTGTTGGCTAGGCTTATAAATGCCCCCGGGCAGATAGCCTAGTACACTACTATGAAACTATGAAACTATGAAACTAATGAATTTCTAAAAATTGCCGCCCCTTCTATTCCCTACCCCATATGTATCCTGATTAATCATTCTATTGCAGAACCGTACATCCCACTTCTCTAGAAAATATAACGCATCATTCCCCTCCACAAAGGCAGGCCCTCTTAAGAACTAACTAACTTCCATCCCAAATCCATCCTTTCCCCCTTTGCAAAAATCTTAGAAAAATGCATCCACAATCAACTCCTTAAACACTTTCTTACTCACAACCTATTATCCAGTTCTCAACATGGTTTAGAGCTAAACATAGTACTTGCACTGCCCTAATAACTTTCACTAACACCATTCATCGTCTCTTAAATGACAGTCAGCTTGTCTCATCTATCTTTCTTAATATGTCCAAAGCTTTTGACAGCATTTCCCACCAAATACTGGTCAACAAACTCTCATCTTATGGCCTCAGTTCATCATCCTTGTCCTGGTTCCATAGCTATCTTTCCAATCGACAGCAGGCTACTAAATGGAATAACAGTCTTTCCCCCCTACTCCCCATCTTGGTTGGTGCACCCCAAGGTTCCATACTTGGTCCTCTCCTCTTTAGCATATTTATGAAGAAACTCAGCTCTGCAACTCAACTAGCCTCCATTTCCAGTACACCAGTGATGCTACACTTATCTGCTCAGTCCCCTCACCCCGGAAATTTCAAATAAAAATGCAAACGTCTTATCAGGACATAGAAAAATACCTCACTGAACTTCTTGGTATGACCAAGCAGACACAGTGACTCTATTATTCTGCTGTGTTAGTTCCCCTGCCTCCTTTTGTGGCCCTATTATCAATAGCTTAGATATTACCTCTACAGCAGAGATGGGCGAAGTGAACCAACACTGAATGCTTACTTCTGTCAGGCTTTTATGAAGTATGAAAACAAAGTAATTAGACAGATCACTAGTTCTAGCTGAAAGGGTAGTAAAATATTTTAAGCCTGGATACTGACTATAGTCAACCTTTTAATGTGTAATCTCAATTACAGATTTCTAACTTTACATATCAGTTAGAAAATATTTCCTGGAATTAACATTTTGAGTCTGACCAAAGGCATGAAACAAGCTATGCTTTCATGCTTAACATTCAAATTTAACATATTATGCCATGCAAGTGATAACCACTGATAAAAATTAAAAGATGTCATTGCAAAAGACAGATTGGCACTCTTGCTATAGTCAAAAAAGGAAGAAATTAAAACAATCTCATTCCAAGTCGTTAGAGAGTGAGAGAATGAGAAAGTGAGTATCAGAGTACATGTTCTTCCCAACATAGCGACCTCAGTGTCCCCATAACATTACATTACATTATGGAGATGAAAATGTAGACTGCAAAATGGCATCATGTCGACATGGCCATTTTGGGGTACAGTTGCTTAGAATGATACAGAGCGTTAGTAATATAGAAAAGATCAAGGTATGTTGATAAACATTTTTCAGTTTTGGGGTACAGTAGTCCTTTAGACTGCTAGGCAGTTTCAATAAGGATTCCACAGAGGTTGCAAAAATTGCAGTTAGGAATGACCTGACTGATCTCAAACAGAAGTGTTTCCTAGATCTAAGATAATAATATATGTTACAAATTTGTCTTTTGGTACAGTTCATAGCATACTGTAACATTCTATGAAGGATATGCTGTGAAGTCTGTAATTTTATTTTTTTATTTAACATTTGTTAACTGGGCAGAATAGAACATGTTCCAGTGGACCATTTTCAGCCTCAGACTAAGATACAGCAGATAATATAGTAATATGTATATATAATTGTTCTAATAAACTGAACATCACCATATGTATAACAAAAAAAAAATAGCTGTGCAAAATAAATAAGTTAATAATACATTTGTAACAAATTGTGTTTGCAGCAGGTGGAGTCAGAATTTTTACAAGCAATACTGTTCTTATTCTATTCTATCAATTTTTGCTAACCTGCATGACCTTCTTATCTGATTTGCAACTAAGAAGGTTTCCTCAACTGCTTCCAGATTCTATCTACAATACTACCTTTGGTATCTTAGTGTATATGACACCATCTCACTCTACTGCGCACCTTCAGGACGTACATGCATTTGCTTAGAACACCTAAGTTTGAATCAAAACTATGTAACAGTTACCTGCTGAGGTTACAGGCATACCACTCACATGCGAGTAAGAGACTTTTGTGTTGTGGGAGTTAGAATTCACAGCCTATAGAAAGAGTGATGTTTTAAAGTATCTGTCAATGATTAGACTTTCACAGAGGTACAGGTAAGAGGGAGGTGCAGTGAGGCTTGCTCCCTTGCAAGAAATACTTTTATTGTTTGTCACATATCCTAGTATTACAACAAGCTTGGGTATTTATGTATGCTGTGTTTGCGAGATTATGCAATATGACCATTCCCTGCTTTTGTGATCAAAGCTTGATTCTTTTAAGGAGGATATGTTGAGACTAGCCTTTAGCAGCGCCTTCTCTTTCCAGCCTGTTTCCAGCTAGTAAATGTAAAAGTTTCTTCCCACAATGGCTGTTAAACATTGGAGTTTCCACCGAACATACTTCTTAAGACAAGTGGTGCTCTGTCTTCAAATACACCCTAAATGTGTCTCTCCACTCACACACATACATATACACACATATGTTTCCATCTTGATCCCAATGCATATCCCTTCCTAAAAAGAATGAAATGCTTAAAGAGACAGGCTCTGTATGAAGTCAGCCTGTCAAGAGTTCACATTGTATTATCTATTAACAGGCTGAAATGTCCATAGTTCCAAAGATAAAGAGCATTTAACAGGACATATGACGTGTGTTAAAAGGGTAAGGGAGAAGGTAGGGATGGAGAGGAGAAAGAATGCTAAGGTGCTTAAAAGAGCAGACCACATAAGCTTATTTTCTCTATTTGCCAATAGTCTAATGTAATGTATCATGAAAAGCAGAAGTGAATCCAGTGGTTCTAGAACTATGTTATTGTCATGAATATTTTTGGTGATTCTAAATTAAAGCAACATTGCATTTAACCGGAAGGAATTTATATGGCATGTTTAACACAAAAGCTGCAGTAGTATATAATATTCAGATCAAAAGGCAGAATTCCCCAGCTATTTTCAAAAAAGATACAGTTCTACATATATGTGTTTAAGAAATCCAAGCAAACAAATGCTTTGACATCAGACATATACCAGCTAAGGCTGAGGATGCTTGTTAAAACCGGTTATTTTTTCTGATTGAAGCAGTGAAATAAAAACACATATACAGAGCCATTCAATGACCAAGTTAAAGATAAAAGCATTGAGGTAACATGACCTCTTCCTAAACATTTTACTAGAAGATGTCAAAACACTTGAAATCTCAGAGGTTCAAGCAAAAAGTATGCATCGGGAACAGAAATGTGAAACATATTTGCTTTCAGTTTTTTTTTTTTTAATCAAAATGATCATAGTTCTAAACTCGACAAACTTGAGTATTTTTCTCAAGTTCAAAAAGTACTTCATTGCAAGTTATCTTAATTCCTCCTGTATCTGCTTTTTCTGTCAGTGTCATTCCACTAGATGTCACACCTGGACTTAAATGCTAGAACCTCCCACCCAACACATGATCTAGTAATCTGTTCAGCTGCAGACTGTCCAATGTGTTGGTTTGACTTTATTCCGTGGTCACTATTTTGCAACCCTTTGTCATATAACCTCAAGAAATATGTATCACAGGGTCACAAGAGATTTGTAAAACATGATCACAGGAGATATTTTCACCTGACCTAACTATTTGTATCATATTGATAAAGGACACCATTAGAAGAAAACATCCAAATACCATGTCAGTATGGCCAATGTATAAGAACGCAGTTACTTTGTCGAGGTATCCTGAGTTGTGTATGTGTGTAGCACAGGAGTTTCAGTGAATGTATTTACTTAGAAAAATTATGCACACTTTTTTAACTGCTATGTTTTATTGTAATAACTACAATTAGAATAAATGTTATACTTTATCCTGATGAGTACATAAATATCCCTTCCATTTTCATCTCTAAGCTTTCAGGGGGATCAAGATATCAAGATGGTGTAATGAATCAGTGTATTACAAACAAAAAGTATGAAACACAAAGTAACACCTGTCAAGTGCTTATTTTTTTCCATACAAATGATTGCATTTTAGCTGCAGTTAAACAGTTGATGGAGTCCTTTTAACATTGCACACATGCATACTGATTAACAAAGAAATTACTAGTTAGTGAGGACATAAATATTAAAAACAGCATAATACAACTTAGTGCCAGAAACATGAAACAAAGTAAATGATGAAATCCGTGTAGCTAGTTATTTTACAAAGGCTGAGGATTCAAGGATATATAGCCATTTTGAAAAGTAAAGCCCAGATATAGGAGCAAGTGAAGACAGCGGCACACATAGAATGCTGTTGCAGTTTGCTGAAGCCCTTGCAATTGATGCAAGGTTGTCCACTTCAATTAGTTCTGTTTCTGCTGGAGCCTGACACAGTGAACACAGCTTGCAATCTAGTACGAGGCAAGGCAACGCCATATCTGCCACTGTGGAAGCCCACTAACTATACTAATCTAGCTTCACATATACAATTTGCACATAAGACCAAGTTTAAACAGGAAAAATCCCATTCAAAGACTAATATATAAAGAAAATATAAAAACTCTTAATAAAGCTACCACCTGTAAATGTCATCACTTAAGCCAGTTTAAGCTTTTTTTCAACAACTAATTACTGCTTAGCATATTCCTAGTATCATTATAAGGTATTATGAAAATAGAGAACTTAAACTACTTCATGAAGGATGTCATTTACACATATTCCTAGCAGATCTGTCATAAACTAGGTTATAACAACATCAAGACAGCATCAGTCATACAACAGTATAAATGATAGTTATTACCTTCGACTGAACAGTATGAAAATTGACCTGCACAGATGCTTCAGAATGCATGGCTCAGTTACAATACCTACATCTACTCTATGTGAAGATAATGTAGATGATTTAAGTATCATTTCCACTTAATTTGTTGTCATAATGGAATTAGAGGGCCCAACACTGACCACTACAGAACTCTGCAACAAACTGATAGATTGTCAGAGCATTTACCCACAGGAGCCATCAGATAATCCTTAATGTTGCCTGAAGGGTTAGACTTACCTAATACAAAGGATATTTTTGTATGGTACAATCAGTCACATACATTTTTTTGGGGTAAGAGAAACACAATAAAATATATGTTCATTTGGTAATAAATATATGGTGCCCAAAGGTTTATTAGTAGTAATTTTGAGTACTCCTGTTTTTTCCACAGGTTTTATTTGTTCTTTCCAGTCTTCATTTACTTGCAAGACTATTTATGAGTAATTTTGAAAGTACTTGGCTTATATTTACTATTAAATCAGTTTGATTACGGATTTTATACAAAGGAAGTGCTGTTTGTATTCTGGGATGGGAGGAATAGTAGTTTCCCTAAAATCATAATACCACGTAGTAATAACATTTTAACATCTTCAGAAACCTGTTAAATGCTGACATTACTCTCAGGCAAGTCATAAGGATCTGAGTGGTAAGTTTCATGTGATGCTAATTATTTTTTTCATCACTATTGGCAATGTCTAACTAGTTTTCTCTCTCCATTTATTAGTAAGTTGGCATATCTTTTTACATTTGCCCTTAGCAGAGTAAAATAAACATACATTTCCTTATTGTTGTGTGTTTGAGTGAAAAGTAAAGAAGAGAAACTGTGAATATTCCATTCCTCATGCAAACATTTATAATTAT
Organism: Protopterus annectens; assembly: GCF_019279795.1. Lineage (NCBI taxonomy): Eukaryota > Metazoa > Chordata > Ceratodontiformes > Protopteridae > Protopterus > Protopterus annectens. Next base: position 1,486,664,608 of record NC_056733.1, on the reverse strand, counting down.
GCTTAGAGAAAAATAAATGTCATAGAAGGAATCTCCTTGGTTGTATTGCAGCTGTAGCCTGGAAACAACTGTTTTGTCTTTGCTATTTAGAAATATTACATGGTATATGGTATTTTAGCCATGCTATTATTTAGTATTAACTTTAAAAATGTGAAGTCAGAATGATTTTATTGAAAGTACTAAATATTATATTCATAATTCATTACTATTATTTTATTTAAAATTTAGGTTTGTTTTACCACAAAAATACGCTGATGTTGAGGACAATAGATTTGTCAGAATAGGAGAAGCATGTAGTCGGGTTGGTAGGAGACAGAGTGAGGCAATACTTCTTCTAACACTGAGGTTGGTGAGGGATGGCATCACTCTCTACAGACTCCCCAGGTTTTGGTGTTCCTTGTTTACCACTTGTGTGACATGGTGGTCATATTTAAATTAGTCATCTATGGTGACTCTGTGTAGTTTAGTATGAGAGATTAATTCTATTTTTGTATTTGTTCAATTATTGGTGAAGAGACATTTTTGTGCAGTGTATTGTTTTGGTGTGAGCAGTGTCAGTTTTGTTTTCCTGTGGTTATTTGGAAGGTGAGAGTTAATAAGCCAGCTTTCTATGAAGAAGAATGATTGATGATTTTTTTTTGTAGTTTGGTCAGGCTTTTAGAGGCCTTTCATTGTTACCAATGAAATTTAAGCTGGTAGGGGAATTTGAGTGTCTGGTTTTCAAAGCACTCACTATAAACACTGGTTCTTTTTGAAACAGCATGTCTGCAAAACAAACTGTACAGCAACAAAAACTGTACAGCGTAATCACTTAAGTAACCTGGTGCTAAAAGTTATTGAGCATAAAAAACAGTGGGGATTAGCTTATGACTAGAATCTACGGGCATTATGGAAGAACATATCCCTCACAGTTTAACAATGGACTTCTCTATTTGTGCAAAATTGATACATAAATTCATGGATAATGAGAAACATGTGCACGGGACTATGTTACTCAATGTTATAGAATATTAACAGACTACAGGCTTGAATTATGGTTTGCCTGGATGTCCTCATTCAGTAAATAGAGCTTGTAACTCAAATATTCAGTTTGTTTCTAATTGTCCATGCCTGTGATGATTTCTTGGATAGAGCATGATCAGACATTGTTCATGTAGTGCACACTAAAGTGTCTCTGCAGATGTTAACAATGTTTATTGATCTGATTTATTTGTATTTATTTTATGGGGTACGGGTGACCAACTGCAGGCTCAGCACAGATAGCAGAGTACAGCAAAGGCAGAAAAATACATGTACATAGTAGTGACATATATACAGACCTAAGTAACACAGCATTACAAGTCAGATTCTCTAACAAGTAGTAAACCACTTGAAATATTGACTGGCTTCAACTTAAGCAATAGACCTAAACAGGAATAAGAAGAAAAAAAAGGAAATGTTATATTAATGAAATGTAGTGACATGAATATATATATGTGCAGGCATTCACTGACAGTAGGAGAAGATTCTAGTGGGAAAACAATAAATTAATGCAGTATTGGCATTTTATGGAAGTGATATGTCCAGAAGGGTTGTATTTACTTTTGCAATGTTTAAGCAGGTAGGCTTTGACTTTTCGTCTGAACTTTGAGTAGGTAGAGATTTCTTTTAGGACTAGATGGAGAGTTTGCCAGCAGTTGTGGTCTCAAATGCAGAAACTGCGATCAGTACAGTAAAGTTTTATTCTTGGAGTTCGAAGAACTGAGCCTGAGTATGAGTAACTCCTGAGGTTGCAAGAGGGGAGGTTAGGAATGAGCTTGGAGGAAAGGGAAATAAAAGTGTTCTGATGTATATATTTAAACAGCGGTGACCCTAGTTTCCTGCAATTTAATTGCCTTTTGTTTAAATAAACAGTATGACTTTTTTTTTTTTTGCTGTGCTGTTTTTTCTTTCCATTTCCAAGTGCTTTGCTATGAAAGAACTGTGCTAACTGAATATGGGGCATGGGAAAGTGGTGTTTCTTTGAAAACGTATGCCAGAAAATGTTACAAGTGCCAACTGGAAAACAGACAGCATTTCAAAACAGAAGGCTACCCTTAGGTGCACTGGCATTGATACATCCCTCTAGCAATGACAATCAGTTAACACATAACTTTATGTAAATTCAACAGAATCACATATTATGGCCATGCTGTTTTCATGATCATGGATCATTGTGAGTAATGAATCATTCCTCTTACTGCCAAAGCTGCAAGCTTGTAAAATTAACCTTACATAGTGTAGCAGTTGGTATAGGAAACATGGTCCCCCATACAGGAGATATGTCATGGCTTCCATTCATTTACACTGTACTCAGTTTTGTTTTTGTAAGTCAGTGATTTGATCTATTGGCTTTATGGAAACCATCTGTCTGTAACAAGCTTATTTTATACAGCTAGTACTGATGATTCTATTAGGTTCATGTAGTTTTCAGTACTTAAAAGCTTGCCATAGTATAGATGGTGAAACTAAGTTAAAAGTAGTTTAAATGTTTGCAGTGAAGATGTGTTTATAACATTCTAGCTTATTAGGAAATTCTGTCAAAATTAAAAGAACAGGCTACAGCCTAAAGAAGATAATAGCATAAACTGAGGTAGGATGGACAGAATAGCATATTACAGTCTTACATTATGTGGGTGAACAAGGTAAAGTTGGGGGCTGATATTATCTATATTGAGGCAGCAAAGCAAGGCAGCACTATGTATCCTCCTCACAAATAGCATGCAAAGTGCTCTGATGGGTTATCTATTTTAGGTGAGGGTTCACAGCACGGCAGCACTGTGTAACTCCTTATGAGTAACATATAATGTTCCCAGGTGAGGTGATACCTTTAAGTGAGGTGAAACCTTTAAGCTGAGAGGGTGCACAGTAGGACAGTACTGTGTAACCTCCTTATGAGTAACATATAATGTGCCCAGGTGAGGTGATACCTTTAAGCTGAGAGGGTGCACAGCAGGACAGTAGTGTGTAACCTCTTTATGAGTAAAATGTAATGTGCTCAGGTAAGGTGATACCTTTAAGCTGACAGGGTGCACAGCAGAACAGCACTGTGTAACCTCCTTGTGAGTAACATATAATGTGCCCAGGTGAGGTGATACCTTTAAGCTGAGAGGGCGCACAGCAGGACAGCACTGTGTAACCTCCTTGTGAGTAAAATGTAATGTGCCCAGGTGAGGTGATACCTTTAAGCTGAGAGGGCGCACAGCAGGATAGCACTGTGTAACCTCCTTGTGAATAACATATAATGTGCCCAGATGAGGTGATACCTTTAAGCTGAGAGGGTGCACAGCAGGACAGCAGTGTGTAACCTCTTTATGAGTAAGATATAATGTGCCCAGGTGAAGTGATACCTTTAAGCTGAGAGGGTGCACAGTAGGCCTGTACTGTGTAACCTCCTTATGAGTAACATATGTGCCCAGGTGAGGTGATACCTTTAAGCAGAGAGGGTACACAGCAGGGCAGTGCTGTGCAACCTCCTTATGAGTAACATATAATGTGCCAAGACAAGGTGATACCTTTAAGCTGAGAGGGTGCACAGCAGGAGAGCACTCTGCACCTATAGCAGTATGCATGTGCTTATAGTCTTGCATGTTGTTCAGAATCATATCATATTTTATTTTATTTTATTTGTTTAACATTTGTTTACTGGGATAGTGGAAGCTGGGAGATAAATGCTGCAGACACATGTCTTTGGAATGTGGAAGGAAACCGGAGACCCCAGGAGGAAACCCACATGAATGCATGGGGGACATGCAGACTCCACACAGAAGGCACCCCAGCCAAGAATCAAACTAGAGAACCTCTTGCTGTGAGGTGACAATGCTAATTGCTGCACCACTGTGCCGTCCACCTGCCATATAAAGCAGGATATGGCCATAAGCAACATGGAACACTACTGCTAGATAAATACACGGGAAACAGCAACACAGTCCAGAGACTTACTTACTGTATTACATTGTACCCATTACCCATTCCTGAGTGCTAAGGATTGGGCACATTTCTTCTGAGTTTCATGACATGTGGCTGATATTGCAAAAGTATGGAATCATGTACCACTATGGACATTTGCTGAGATGTACTGTAAGTACAGACCATCCATACATATCATACAACAGTTATAATACCACTGTACTACAAATGCATTGGTGCTTTGTGTGTGTGTATGTGTGTGTGTGTGTGTGTGTGTGTGTGTGTGTGTGTGTGTGTGTGTGTGTGTCTGAGTATACTCAAACAAACTCAAACAAACAAGTGCCTTTAGTGTTATCTGATGAGATATTTCCCCATCACCCTTATATAATAAAAATATTAGATGATAATATCAGCTGATTGAATGTACATATGACCAAAAATGAAAATAAAAAAGATAAAATTAAATGATTTATACAAATAATAAGGCCAGACCAAAAATAATTATTAAGCCATTGAGAACATAATATAGATTTTGTGTTGCCAGACCAATATAACTTTTAATGTACTGAACTGATAAAACATCATATAAACCTGTCTTAAAACGTGTTGACAAATTAATTATCCAATGTTGTTCCAAGTCATTGAGAGAGCTGTTATTTCCCCATCTATACCTATTGATACCTATGAATATGAACTGTGCCTCCCTGTGTTTCAGGGTATGCTTATACAGGACATTCAGCTCACATTTAAATATACTATTAAAAAGATACGTACATATTCATTGTTTGAGCATCTGCTTACTTTTCACAACATAAAAGGCCATACACTTAATAGACACAGAGCAGCATTCAATGAAGTAATACTCTGTGTGAGTACTATGAATGTGTAGCATTTACAAAGTCCACATTTTCTTGAGCCATATAAAGTATTGGACCAATTATGTTGAAGTAAACCCTCCTTGTTATATCCAAAAATATTCTTTAAGAGTCCTAGCCCTTCTATAACTAAAATGGAATTTATGATCCAGTACTGAACAAAAAAATATCACTAAGTAAGATTATCCAATTAGTCCATCATCTGTCTTATTCTGAAATAATTCATGATACGAATCTAAGCTTATTGGCTAGGCCTGTTGTGCTGTCATGATACTGTAGTAACTATAAACTAGGCATACTTAATACTTCATTCAGGGTTTTATGCAGTTCATCCTTTGGGTACCCCCCCCCCCCCCATTGAAACCTGCTTACCAAATTCTTTGATAACATTTTGGAACTCCTCATTGATATCACAGATTTGCTTAGCCCCAGTGAACTGGCTTTTTGTAATATTCATGAATACATGTTTCAGATGACAACTATTATAGTACAAATGGGTGTTTCTAGGAAAAAGTTTTTCTATACACTTTTTAGAGCCAGTTACCATCAGATCTAAACAATTTATTCTAAGTAATTCTGCCTTAAAATGAAATTGTGTATCAAATTTATTCTTTTAAACTATGTAGAAAAATCCATTATGCAACTTATTTGGAGAATGATACTGTACCATGAGGTTTATATGTCATTAAAGTGCCTGGTCTGTGAAAAAAGGCATGGAACTTGTCAGGCAATGGCATTGTATTCAGCATGCTGCATCCATCATGTTGCTAAAAGTACTGATATTTTTAAGCAAACAGATGAACAACAATCTTTTGTTTCAGAAAGTACTACTCAGTGGAAACGATGCTCCAAAAAGAAAGTTCATTAAGACAAAGCAAATCTGAGATACCAATGAGAAGCTCTGAAAGGTATCAGAGTATGTGTTATGCAGGTTTTAATATTGTGCCACCCACTAGATGAATTGCATAAATTAGGAAGAAATGTGAAGTATGTATAAGTAACAATTAATATAAATGGAGCAGTTGGCCTTAACAGGGCATGGTAAGTGCACATATAGCTGCCTTATGTGATAGCTAACACCTTCCAGATGCAAACAGATGAATAGGGACACAAACAAGCTTTACACTGACTAGCTGCAGAGCAGAGTTACAATAACTGGCTCCCCAGGCACTCACCCACTTTGCTCCAAACCCAAGGCCTTCCAATGCAAGACCAACATGGCACACCAAGAACACATTTACTGTTTATCCTTAAAGTAAACCAATTGTTAAATACCATATTGCATCAGTACCTTTAAGCAGTCATCTTTCAAAAGGTCCAAAAGGTCATCAGCACTTGACTTTGGTGGTCTATACTCTCCAATAACTGTTATATGTTCCAGGGTTGGCTTTATTGCCACATATAGACAATCTACAGTATTGTTGTTATCACTGAACATGTAATAATCACAGGTCTCATAACAATCTTTAATTCCTATCATAACACCTCCATCTGATTTTTTGTTATAATGCCTGATACACTAAAACATTTATATCCTGACAGAACTGATTTCCAGGTATTGTTTTAAACCATGTTCCACTAGCAATAACAACATAAATCATGTGGAAATGTAGCACATTCTCCAATAAAAAAACATTGGACCTAATTCCAAAAGACTTGCTCTGAGTATATGTGATCACTTACACTGAGAGAAGGCTGAGATCAGGACTTTTGGAATCTAACCCTAGGTGTAAGCCTGTTTAAAGATTGGCCGTACACTCAAGTAAGTCACTTACACTGACAGCAGGACTTTTAGATTCAGGTTAGACTTACAATGACAGTGTCTCTTGGAATCTGGCCCTTTATTACTAACACACCTACAATTATCAACCACCAGAGATACAACAAATGTTGCTATCTGTGAGCTGTTACTTTCTTACATGGAAAAAATTCTGCCTTCTGTTAGCTAAGTAAATATTGCAATATATTTACCACAAAAATTCTGCTACCTTGTATTGACAAGTGCACACCAGGTTGTGTAAACATGTGTGCTCAAAATTCAACAAATAGCCATTTTTTAAATGGATCATTTTTTCTTGAATGCATTTTCCTAAAAATATTTTCAATCACACTGACCTAACTCTCTTTTCTATATAAAAGTTTTGAAAACTATGTCCTGACACCTGTTAGCTCCCTATCTAATAGTCAGTGAACCCTTGTAGATTAGATCATTTGTACCAACATGAATAAAAAAAGCTCCATACTTCCTTACATTAAGGCATTCTAAGGCCTTCTCACATCCTTCAGTTTTGCTCCTGGTAAGTGTAACACCATTCAATGTTCATTATCTTCTCTGTAAATGTTAAGTATCAGTTCATCTAATAATCAAATCTCTTATTACAAGTATATCACTTCTGATCAGGTATGAAGAATCTCCAACCTCTAATCAGTAATTTCTGCTGTATCAGTTGTTATAAAGGAATGATCTTCATCACCATAAGTCTTATTGGTCACACTCTTTTCATTATTTATTACATTTACAATCATACAGTTCTCATCCAGCCAGCTTTGTACCTCCAGAACTTGAGCCATGTTGTCAACTTGTTTTTTCTCTTCTTTTTTTCTTACAGCAATGTTCATCACACTTCCAGGTTCAGTTTTGATTTTTTCATTTTCACCTGCCCCTTGTCTCTTTTTTCTTCTCTGTTTAAAAAAAGTATGACTCTTTCTATAGACTGAAGGTTTTCTGATTGAACACTATTATCTTTCCCTATAAACTCTATTATCTTTCCCTGTAATCTGTCCTGGGATTCAGTAAACTATGTGTAGGCTTCGGGCTAAGCCTACACTGAGTTTACATGTGTGCGCAGTGATGAGCGGTGAGCAGCAATGTATATTTGTGTTGCGCACCACATTCAAACATAAATAAGTGAGGTTTCATGGCTGGCAACAGTGTTGCCTGCCAGGAAACCATGTAAGCAAACATGGATAGCAATCCTGCTTAAATCAGAGCATTGAAGGTCCGTGGTTTTGTGTGGAATGCCACATTGATCTCCAGGGCTTAACAGATAGCTCTCAATCTCTTAGTGCAAGACATCTGGACAAAGGCCAACATAATGAAGGGACAATGACCCAGAAATAGGGACATATTTGACATATTTTCTCTTTAGAAATGTGCTAGAATAAGCAGGGTGTTGTGTTAAGATACATGTTCTGAAGGATTTGAAGTCTGAAACTCAAATATATGTAATTACTGAGTCACATTAGTACTGAGCTCATCCCAGCGATATGGCAGAAAACCACAAATTTGATAAGGAACACACCGAAAGATATAAAACCAAATATATCGACATTCTGTGAAAATCTGGACAGCTGAGAGGTATGATTGTTAAGTATATGGTGCAAACACAGGACAGAACAATGTATCTACAGTACAGATTTTTGTGACATCCCATTACTGGCATTCTGTACTGAAGTTGTATAAATGATCTGCAAGGGTACATGAACTGCTATGTAAAATAAACACTCAGGAGAAGTGTAAAGATTGGACAAAGACAGGTGAAGGCTGCCAGCCTAGTCAAATAGAATTTAATACATAATTCTATCATTTGTATAAATAAATATAAAATACAGTTGTGTGTTTTTAAATGAAAGAAAAACACTGTAAAATGTGAACTTCAAGATTGTTACAACATTTCCCCCTTGCTGTAAACAAAAACTAAGTCAAGCCTTTCAAATGTGTCTTTTTGAAATGATTTTATGACATTCTTTGATCTTTAAAGTTGGTTCTGGTTAGGCTGGTTGAAGACATTTTGTCTACTGTGTTAACTAAGGAATAATTGCTAGAGTGTATATGTGAAATGCCTTTTAGTGTTGTATTCTCCTGTGCAGGTGTTAGCTTGTTAAATAATGGAGTTTCTATTTGCCTGGGAACTCAGAGCAAGTGTCAAGATGATGCAATATGAATACTGGGAAAACCTAAGTGTCAAAAATGATGTAATTTGGGGAGGAATCCAGCAGACATGTTTGTTAGCAATGTTTAAATACTATTTCTCACAAGAGACTGGGGGGCATTTTTGATCTTATTATTCAACTTACCAGCACTCTGCTTATGCTCACATGTAAGTTTTTAGCACTGTGATTTCTTGTAGGAATAGTTAAAGCTAGTAAAGATTAATTAGGTATTTTTCTTTGAAATCAGACCTGTCCTACTGTATTATTTTAAGTTTCTGTGTGATCTCTTAACTCTTGGATATCTCTGTGGTGTAGTAGTTTTGTCTTGTGTTTTCATTATTTATTATTAAATATTTTAAAACCTTCTACCTGTGGCTGCTTTGTGTAGAGATAAGCTCTAGAATACATTGCATATTTATAGAGGTTATTGTAATAGGCCACTCTAAAGTAAGCCTTGACTGTTAGTCTTACTACCATTGGATAATAATATTGCACAGTTATAACTGGACACCCTTTTAAGGGCCTTTTAGTAGCTGATATTATTAACTGGGTGGTGGCAGTAATTACTACCGTATAGTCTGGGTAAAGGAGCACAGCTGGAGAATCTGTGTCAGCCTTTCCCAGGAGTGTCTGCGAAGCTGTATAAATACTTATCTCAAAGTGTGTGTGTGTTGTGTCAGCTACTTGGCAGGGACATGAAGCACTGGTTGGACAGAGAGGGTACTGGAGGTTTTAGCTTGCCCAGTTAGGCTGAGACCTGGACCCTATAGCTGTGCCAGTGGGGAGTCTTACTGGGGACCTGGTGAGCAAGGGAGCAACCAGCCCCAGACTGACTGTGATCTCTGTGTGCACTTAAGGCAAATTGTACTTTGCTGTGTGTATTAGTTATCCTTTTCTCTTCTATGAGATGACCTCCCTGGTGTTAGTGGTGAGGACTGAGGCTCCTTGATTGCTGGGCCAGGGCACGGTCATCACAGGAAGTGTGTGTATATTGAATAAAAACACACAGATGAATTGTAGGAATGAACACAGGGAAAGAGGACAGGTGAAACAACCAAATGTGCAGCAGCTGAAGGCATGTCAATGGAAGACGGTTGTAGCAGTAACACCAGTCACATATCAGTCTTGTACAGTAGGGACTGCACAGTGAAAATATGTATTATGTGACTGTTACACAAGGTGACATAACAATGGAGAGGATGTCTGCATGAGAAAGCATCCTTACATGAATAATGCAGAGGACATCTGTCAGGGATGTTACATACAATTGGGGTAGGGTGCATATTGTGAAGCTGTGCATTTGCCTGAATATGAGTGTAATCTCAGCAAAGTTATCCAGCAAAGTGGGACACAGGTGAAGGCTCATGGCAACCATAACCATGGACAATATCAGAATAATACCACCAGTAATGCCATGCCTCTGACATAACATTAACATTAACATATGTGATTTAAAGTGATCAGGGATGATACAGCACCAACACATTTGTACAACTATTATAATGCGTCCACACTCTAATGAGGTTAATCATGCATGCTGTTCTGGCACTGTAGCATTTGTTGGAGGTGTTAGGTTATTCAGTTCAGGTGGAAATGCTTTGCAGGTTGAAGACAACAACTTTTTTATATTAACAGTTTATGTGGTTTCTTTATACACTTCCATACCCCACTAGGACGGTTTAGAGTATGTGACTAGTTTTTTGCATAAATATACTATATGGACTGATTCCACTGTCAAGACTTGTAGTTTTTTGTTGGAATTATTGTTGGAGAACAATTATTTTATTTTCAACAAAAAATATTACAGGCAACCGGGGGGGGGAGCAATAGGTGCTACAGTTACTTCAGCTTATGCTGGTTTAGTAATGGGGTGGTGGGAAAGGGAGATTCTACCCACGATTGACCTTGCATCTGAAGTTTTATTTTACTGCAGATTTATAGATGACTTATTTTTCATCATTAAGGGTCCCATAGAACTACACACTTTCTTTCTTGACCAATTAAATGTGAGTTGTAATTGTTTGACATGCACACTCAGTTAACGTGGTTATGAAGTCAACTATTTAGACGTATGATTAAGGTGGAGTATGACAAATAGAAAATTTTCTAGTAAAATTTAATAAAAAAATACATATGTTAATAACTATTTGCACTATTGTAGTAATCACCCTTTGTTCATGAAACGTAATATTCCAAAGGGGCAATATATTAGAGCCCCCTGTATGATTAGTGATGATTCTGTATTTTTTAGAGAGATAGATTTCATCACTGAGTTGTTTTTACACAGAGGCTACCCCTTGTCTCTGTTACATGACATTGCTTCGGATATTAAGAACAGAAGAATGACAGAATTTCCACCTATTTTGGATAAATGTTTACCAGATAAAGATGTTATTCATTCTACTGAATCTTCTTCCATCACACCTAGATGTGTTTTAGACATGATCGTAGATAGTAATAGGATTAAATCAGTGATTCACAGCAACTGGAAAATAATTTCTGGTAACAGTGATCTACATTTAGTTTTGGGTAGTACTCCAAGCTTTGTGTATAAGAAAGTTAACACTATTACGAACATGTTAGAAAAAGACAAAATCAAAATGGCTCTCCCTTCCTCAGATAGGCCTAAGAGCATGTACACGTGCTACAGTTGTAGCACTTGTAGATATATACACAAGGGTCCTTACATTAGTTTGAATCATTCAGACCAAACTATTACAGCACCTGGTAGATTTAACTGTAGCACCCAGAATGTGGTCTATATAGCTTTGTGTTCAGGATGTCCTGCCTTTTATATAGGCATGACCACTAGACATCTGAATAAGCAGATTGAGGAACATTGTTATACTATTAGACATTTTGTTCTTTGTAGTTTATATAAGAAATTTATTTTGTCTATTTTGGAACACTTAGACCAAGATTTAAGGAGTGGCAACATGAAAAACTGAGTGGAGAGAAGAGAAACATTATGGCAGCTAAGGTTAGGGACAGACAGCCTAACTGGGCTGAATGACACATAAAATATTTTTTTGGTTGAAAGAAAACTGGTTGTTTAATTTTTTATTTTTTGAGTAATGAATGGGTTAATTTGTTTCAGCCATTGATTTTAATTGTTTTATGGTTTGATTGGTTAATTGTTGTAATTAAAGTTTTAGTAGGTGTATGTATGCATATATATTTGTGCCTGATTTTAACATATTTGTATTTCTGAAGAAGTCTATCTGACGAAAGCATTGATTAAATAGTTTTACTCTGATTCATGTGGTCTGTTCTCTTTTGCCAGTGTTTTGTTTTATTTATTTAATTATGACTCTGAGACATAGGTCACTTCACACATGTCAACATATTTAGATGCTAGGTATGTGATACACTTATAGGTTCATAGGTTCATAGGTTGGTACTAGGCTATCGGCCCTAGGGCCTATACTAGCCTAGCCATAACAATTCCCTGGTTATTTCTTCCCACACTATTTACTTCCCTGGACCCCTGTCTAGCAGGGCGACTGATGTGATCCCCGGGGTGAATTTCCTTTCTCCCATCCAATCATCAAGGTTCCTTTTGAAGAGGGCCAAAGAGGCACTCTGCTTGACATGTATGGGCAGTCTATTCCAGAGTCTGGGGAGTCTCTGGGTCAGGAACATATCCCTCCAGCATGTTTTGTTTATTGTGATGACAAGATTTAGATCCCTGGAGCATGTGGCTCTGAGGGGATTGGGATTTCTTTAAGTGTAGCATGTCCAACAGCTCTGGGTTTGACATGGCCTTGTATGTTAAGCAGAGATCGACTCGGAGTAGATGATATGTGACAGAGTAAAGCTGGAGTTTTTTAAGGTGGTCAGCATAGGGCATCTGCTTTAAGCCTGTGATTCTTTTTAGTGAGGTATTTCTGTGGCCTTTCCAGTTGTTGCAGATGTCTTGAGAGGTACATACCAAATGGGGTGTTGTATTCTATAATGAGTCTAATGAGGGATGAGTACAGTGGGACAATGACCTCCTTTTTTCTGGATGAAAAGCCCTTAGTGATGAGGTGTGCCACATAGAAGGATTTCCTGACTGTTGTGGCGATGTGGTTATTGAAGGTGAGACCACTGTCCACCTGTGTCCCTAAGTCTCTTATCATACTTTTGGTGTTTAGTGTACTGCCACCTATGTGATAATTCACGGGTACATGTTTTTTTCCAAAGAGGATAACTATACGTTTCTTGGCATTGAGATTGAGCCCATGGCTCTGGCACCAAGCATCTGTTTCCGTAAGGCCCTTTTGTAGAGTATCCACATCATTTGGGGATTCAATAATGGCTCCCAGTTTGCAGTCATCTGCGAACTTTGTTAGCCAGAGTCTCTTAGTGTTGGCCTGTACTTCAGAGAAGTAGATGCCAAACAAGAGAGGTCCCAGGACTGAACCCTGAGGTACTCCACTTGTCACTTGTCTGGAGCTGGATTTGGAGTCAGCTACTTTTACAGTGTGGGTTCTGTCAGTAAGCCAGTTGGCAACCCATCGAGTGACGTAGGGATTAATGCCCAGTTAGTAAGTTTATCTATGATTCCAGAGTGAGGGAGGGTGTCAAAGGCCTTGGCGAGGTCCATATAGGCTGTGTGAACTGCCTTACCCTCATCCACGGCTCTGGAGACTGATTCAAAGAAGTCAGTAAGGTTCAGGAGACAAGATCGGCCCTTCACAAACCCAAACTGGGTGAGGTCCAGTGTTTTAAGGTTGCCAATGTCTTTGTTTATAAGTTCCATGATAATACGGTACTTGTCTACCCACTTGGTGATATAGGTGTATATGGCCACATCTAACAGTGCTAAGTGAATGCCTCAGTGAGGATTTGTGTCAAATGTCTTGGGCTTGTCAAGTTCAAAAGGATGATAGTGCTGTCATTATGCATGGCCTCGATGACCTCTTTCAGGACATCTAACAGATGTAATAGACATTATGTAGCATTAACAACTCACAGTTCTGTTGCACACACCCAGGATATCACTAGTGTCCACTTAGAAAAGGTCCATGATGACATGTTGGTCTACCTCACAGATGAGGACAGTCAGGATGTGTCTATACATGCATGCATCAAGTGCTGTTCCCCCTCCCAGCTCACACAGATGCATGTTGAAAACACCCTTCTACAGCAACATCATCTGTGTGGAGGGTGTGTTGAAGTGTGTATTCAAGTGTGACAGGAAGGTGTATGTGATGAGTCACATGATAGATGATCTGTGATGTCACAGCCTATTGATTCTGTGTGATTGGTGATAAAGCCACACAGTCTACAAATAAACGCAAAAATGTGTCTTTATTTTGGCCTTCTGCAAAGCGGAATTCCCCTGCTAATTACAGCATTGACAACAGTCCCGCTATGTTGAAACCCATTGATGCAAGCACTGGGAACACACATACATAGCACTCTGAACTTTGACCACAAAGTGTCCATACTGGCATTGAAATCCTATGTTATGCACATCATAAGTCATGCCATTGTATTCAGATCTCAGGATTATATTACAGCAATGTACTCGAACCTCATCAGAACACTAATATAGAGTATATATGAGATTGTGGAGTACCTGCAAAGTGAAGGATTTAGTGTAGAAAATCTAATTCAGAAAGCACCACAACAGGATAGAGTAATGGATATCCAAATTAATGGGAAACCAGTGGAACAGGAAGCAATTGGTCAGGAGCCATATGAAGATAATTTGGAGCCTTCCACAGGAAACCAGTATAAATGCTCACTTAAAGCTAGACAGCAAGGGAATAAACAGGAAACTGTGATGCAGTCAATGTTGAGGAGTGATAGGCCAGTGAATTCCCATATGATAGAGCAATGGATGGCACAGGATGAAATTGATGAGACTGTGTCACTGGAAGAAGCTATAGAAATTTCTATAGAATGGCTGCAGGAACTGGAAAACAAGGGCTGTGCCTTCAGTTTGGAAGAAAATGAGCTAAGAGAAGAATTGCTTGATTTAATAGACATGAAGAAATATATCAAGATCAGTGAAAGAAATAGACTGCAAAAGGTTAATAAAACCCAAAAAGTCAAAAGTCTGATAAAACAGTTGTACACAGTAATTAGGACTGTTCATAGAGATCCATGTGATATAACAGAAGTAAGCAGGATATATTACTGTGCAGCTAAATTAATAACTGATAAAGTTCTATCACAAGAACGCAGGGTAGTGAGGAAAAGGAAGGGGAGAAATCGAACACCATCATGGAAATATCGAATAGAGAAAATTATAAAGCAATTAAGACAAGAAGTGTCACTGTTAGAAGACTATAGAAGAGGGAACAGATCAACAAAATACTAAGAAAGATAGATGTGATAAAAGCAATGTACAATATTAGAACAGACCAGGATCTATGATGCACTATCACAAATAACAAACTAAAAATTTCAGCACAGGAGGAAAAACATAGAAGATACGAAGATAAATATAAAGGAAAAGTGTAAAATAAGCAATCTATTGAGGACCCAAAAGGGTTTTATAGAAAACTGGGAAATAAGATAAAAGGAATTGAAAGACCACTAAAACAAGAAAAAATAGATACATTTTGGAGAATTATCTATGAAGATCCTGTGGAACATAACAAAGATGCTAAATGGATAGAAGAAGTAAAAGAAAGAATAAGAAGTTTAAAGGTACAGGATATGAAATGGGATGAAGTAACAGCTGGAGTGTTGAAACAAAGTTAAGAAAAGCCTCTAATTGGAAAACCCCAGGCTCAGATGCAGTACCTAACTTCTGGTTAAAAGTATTAACATCTTTGCATGAAGATTTAGCTAACAGTAAGAACTATCTATATGCGCACCCAGAACAGACACCAACCTGGCTAACAATAGGAAAAACAATGCTCCTACTTAAGAGTTAACCTGCAAGCTACCCTAAAAATTATAGACCAATATCTTGCCTTCTGACAACGTATAAACTATACAAGGGAATTGATGCCAACAGAGTTTATAGTCATTTAGAAGAAAACTCAATTATGGCAGTAGAACAAAATGGCAATAAAAGAAAGTCATATGGAACAAAGGATCATTTGTTGCTAAATAAAGTCATAGTAGAGAACTGTAAAAAGGGGAAGAATGTAAGTATGGCATGGATTGACTAGAAAAAATCATTTGATAGTATCCCTCATTCATGGATAAAAGAGTACTTAAAATGTATAAGATACATCCCATACTGATTGATTACATTACAGTGACCATGAAACAGTGACAGACCACTTTGCAATTAAGTCATGATAAAGGACAAATTGTTATCCCAGGGATAAAAATTCAAAGGGGGGTATTCCAGGATGACTCTCTGCCATTGTTACTATTCTGCCATGTCCTTAATCCATTAAGCTGTTTACTTAACAGCTTAGGCCATGGCTATAATCTGGGTCCTAGAAAACAAGAAAGTGTAAAGACTTCTGACCTTCTCCTTGTTGATGATTTAAAATTGTATAGCTCATCAGATGAGGAACTGAAAGCACAACTGCAAGTTGTCAAAACTTTTTCAGATGATATAATAATGTTATTTGGTCTTGATAAATGTGCAAAAGCAACCTTTAAAGCAGGAAAACTGCAACACCAGGAAAACATCAGTTTGGGACTAGAATGTGATATAAAAGAACTTGAGCAAGAAGGACTGTATAAATACTTGGGAACTGATGAAGGATCAGCAATAAAACATGAACAAATGTGAATATAACTTAGTAAGGAATACTTCA
Organism: Protopterus annectens; assembly: GCF_019279795.1. Lineage (NCBI taxonomy): Eukaryota > Metazoa > Chordata > Ceratodontiformes > Protopteridae > Protopterus > Protopterus annectens. Next base: position 1,486,648,155 of record NC_056733.1, on the reverse strand, counting down.
AAAGCCTTAAATTAATCCTGAAAACAGCACTGGCATATAGGAACAAAATCCAAGCTATAAAACAATTTGCTCTTCCTTTCCTAACTTACAGTTTTGGAGTGATTGACTGGCCCCAAAATGTGTTGGATAGAATAGATAGGAAAACAAGAAGGATACTCACCAAATGATTTATAAAAATCAGTGCATACCAATATTATATATTCCGCATTCTGAAGGAGGGATGGGCCTCCTTGAAACTGATTAGATACATAGATCTGCAATCATGGGACTCCACACATATCTGCTGATCTCACAAGACCCAAACATAGTGAAAGTTTTGAAACATGAGGAGAATAAATCTAAGATGACTTCTCTGCTTAATCTAGCAGAAGCTTATCGCCGTCAAGCAGGAATGGAAATCAGAACAGAAGTAGATGAAAATCACGCAGCAACTGAATGTGCCAAAATACAAAAGAAACAATATAAGGTGAAGGATCAGATGAGAAGGCAAGAAATGTGGAAAAGACATAAATATAGTTGCAAGTATAGAAAACTTCTGGAAGAACCTCATGCTGATCAGGAACGAACACAGGAATGGTTAAGGAGAGATAAATTCAAACCAAGAGATGAAAGGTTAATATTGGTGGCCCAAGATAGTGGGCTGCATACACCTTGGTTTATAAAGTCCATTGAACATGTTGGAGAAACAGACAAATGTAAGTTTTGTAAAACCAAATTGGAAATAGTTACACACCTTGTTGCTGGTTGCAACATACTATTGGCAGAAGGACTGTATACTGAAAGACATAATAATGTGGCCAGACTGTTGCACTGGGGATTGTGCAAACATTATGGCATTGAAGTGGCTGAAAAACACTAGAAACATGAGCCACAAAGCATCACAGAAAATGAAGATGTCTACATCACATGGGATCATCCATTACCAACAGTTCAAAAGAAAAGATAGATGCTAGAAAACTGGATGTAGTGGTCCAAGAAAAGAAAACAAGAGTAGCATTGAACATTGAAATTGCCACACCCAGTGACTACAGTGTCTTGTGTACAGAGAGACACAAAGTCATAAAATATCAGGATCTGCAGGCAGAAATGAGAGCAATGTGGAAAAAAGATACCCAGAGAGTTCCAATAGTAGTAGGAGCAACGGGTCTTATAAAAAATAATTTACAGTCATGCTTAGATATGTTACCAGTACATGTAACTTCATATGAACTGCAGAAGGAGTCATTACTGGCCATATTGTGGGTGCTGCGAAGAGTACTGCTGGCTGACATCAAAGATTGAAACAATACTAATTTCATGAACTTTAATCATACTTTGACTTAGGAATGGGCTCCATTCCCATTATAGTATTAGAAGCCTAAAAGACTTGGAGAAATTAAAAAAAAAAAGAATAATGCTGTCTCTTTTGCATGTACCTCACCAGACACATGCAGCAACTGGAGAGACCACATGGGCTACTCACCAACAAAACACAGTGCATACAATCCATGCCATAATGTATGTGGAATGACTGAAATCTATGTCATTGCAATTTGTATCATATAGGATGTGGTGACTTCTGCCTGGCCTCCAGTCCAGTCTCTGACCCTGCCCTAGTGTGTATAATGCACATTAACAAATCAGATATAGTTTATGACTGACATCAGTAGTGTCTGTTGAGGAGAATATGGCAAAAACAGTGTCCCACATGCTGGTATAAAAGGCTCTCTGTAACATCAAGAAGTGCACATACACCCCAGTTGATTGCAGTGAGAATAGAACCCTGCCTAATTACACAGACTACAGAACTCTCTATTTAAGGAAAGCACCACAGCTCAAGTCAGACTTAGTGTATCTCAGACAACACTTTATAGCTGATGACATCAGCGGTGCCTGGTGAGGAGAATATGGCAATAACAGTGTCCCACATGCTGGTGTAAATGGCTCTCTGTAATGTAAAGCAAGTGTACACCCCCACATACACCCCAGTTGACTGCAGTAAGAATAGAACACCTACCTATTTAAGGTACACAGACTACAGAACTCAGTAATTTATGCAAGCATCACAGCACAAGTCTGACTTTTACAAGACTGCAGGTCAACTTATAGTGGATAACATCAGCAAGGCATGTCAGAGAGAAGATGTTGGGAGGCCTGCATGAAATGGATGTGAAGACATGTGCAAGTATCAAAATACTGTCAATCCATGGGGCTGAAGCAGTAACTGTAGGATACGCACTTCTGTTCTTCTGGCTAGAAACACACAAACACACACACACACACACACACACACACACACACACACACACACACACACACACACACAAACACAGATGACTGTAGTGAGAACAGAACCACTACCTATGTAAGTACACAGACTACAGAACTCAGTACTTTATGCAAGATCCATGGCACAAGTCTGACTTTTACAAGACTGCAGATCAGCTTATATTGGATGACATAAACAGGGCATGTCTGAGAGAAGATGCTGGGAGGCCTATATAGGTTCATAGATTCATAGGTGTATAGAAGGCTACTAGCCTAATGGCCTTAGGGTGTTTAAAAGCCTAGCCATGTAAAAACACAAGTACCCTTATTGAATACAGTTCGATGGTCATTGTTAGCAGAGTGATTTTGTAATCAGCACCAACTGGCCCTGTGCATGAGGGACATAGGTGCCACCGGGGGTGAATTTACAATCACCCATCCAATTGTCAAGGTTGCACTTGAATAGGATCATTGAGGAGCATGGCTTCACATAAAGTGGGAGCCAATTACAGAGGAGTGGTAATCACTTGGAGATATATCTGTCTCCCCAGCATGTTCTGTTTATGTCACAAGTGAGGGTGACATCACTGGAGCAAGTTATTCTTGTCCCATTTGATTTGCAAATGTCCAGTATTTCCAGTAGGGCAGGGTCTGAGACTGCTTTGAAGGCCAGGCATAGGTCACCTATCAGCAGCCTGAGTACAGTGAGAGGTCTTTCAGTCTTTCCATGTATGCCATGTTTTGGAGGCTCTGGATTCTCCCAGTCACAATTATTTGTGTTTTCTCTGTTGCTGCAGGTACCTGGTGAAGTACAGACAGGAAGGAACATTGTACTCAATTAGTGGTCTGATAAGGGTAGAGTATACCAGAGCTATGATCTCCCTGATCTTGAATGTAATGGCCTTATTTCTGAGGTGTGCCATGTAGAATGTGTGTCTCACCACTATAGACACCTAGTTACTGAAGTGTAGAGTCCCATTAATATGTGTTCCCAAGTCTGACAACACTGTGTTTGAGCTTAGAGGGGTGCTATGTCATAATTAGCAGGAGTACTTCATTGTCAAAGGGGGCAATAAGGCATTTTTTGCTTTAAGGTTCAGTCCATGAGTTTGGCACCAGTCATTTGTCTGTCTCAGCCCCTACTGTAATTTGTTAACATAGGTGGAGGACTCTATATAACTGCATCCAGTTGACAGTCATCTGCAAACTTGGTAAGCCACAGGCCATCTACCTTTGCCCAGACTTCAGATAGTTTCCAAACAGTTGAGAGCTCAGCACAGATCTTTGTGGTATTCCACTGGTAAGTGGTCTAGTGGTGGAGGTGCAGTGTGTGTTCTGTCGGTGAGCCAGTTGTCTATCCATCTAATAAAGTATGGATTCATCCCCAGATGGAATAGTTTCTCTATGATACCTGAATGGGTGACACTGTCAAAGGCCTTGGATAACTCAACATAGGTAGTATGTCCAGTTATCCCTCATCCAGATCTTTGGGGTCAGTATCAAACAGGTCCACTAGGTTTAATAAGCAAGATCAATAAACAGGAAAAAAGCACCAGCAAGCCGTAGCCACCTTAAAACATTTAATGTGTTCCACAGCAAGCAAAGCACAACACAGCACACAATGATAATGCTGAAACTACTACCAGTTCATTTTTGTCTCCAACTTCATCAGAAAAATGCTTTTGTCTCCAACTTCATCAGGTGGTTATGGCTTGCTGGTGCTTTTTTCCTGTTTATTGGTTTTGTTTTGGGCACCTCATCCTCCTGGACTTGGTTAATAAGCAAGACCTAAACTTGACAAAACCAAAATAGGTCAGGTAAAGTGTGTGGAAGGTCACCTGTGTCTCCGTGGATAAGGTCCATGCTGATTCCTTCACTAACCTTGCAGATAAGGCTTTTTAGGCTTATGGGTCAGTAGTTCTGGTTCTGCATGTTAACAGATTGATATCCATTCCCTATCACTCAACATTTGATATTAATGTCTGTAGTGTAGGTAATATATGTGTGAAAAAAGTACTGACACACCAGGGTTGCAGTGTTGGGGGGAGGCAATACATGACTGTATTGTAAATATGTGACATATTGTTACACAGCGCCTTCAGTTTGTAATGTTTCCACATGTAATTTCATGTCATAGACAGGAAATGGACAGTAAACAACAGTAATACATAATAATATTTACTTTTCCATAGCACGGTGAGCAGTGGGTTTGCAAGATGGTTGGCAAAGTGTTTGTGCATGAAAGATACACATTCCCAATACTTTCTATGTTTGTATGTAGTTAAGCAGTATGCAAATGCAAGCCGCATTACTAAAGTCTGAGAGTTAGTATAGAGTCTATGAAAAACACCTGCTGTGTAACTGACTCTGTAGCAGCAGGTGTAAATGCATTTATGCATTTCTTTTTGAGCCCAGATGATACGGGTTCATATCCAGGTGTATCCAATACTTTTAAATATTTTAAAATAAGCAGTGATAATGCAATGATATCACTTCGCTATAGTACATGTGTTGCTGTATATTAAAAACCAATAAAGACCGCTGGGAGCCCCCAAGGGAGGAACGTATCCAATGAATGAAGTAGTCTTGTTGGAGTAAAATGAATTTAATGACTCCACGTAACAAAACACAAGCACATGAATGCTTTAAAACAAACAAATGCGTTTTCGTAGTAACTTCTTCAGATAATGCAAAACCAAGTGGGAACTATTTGAACAGTTATATACACAATTCAAATAAAAATTGTATCTCCTTATTGGTTCACACTTTGATTGAATAATTGACTCATCAACAAAAACATTGCATTAAAAGAGATATAGTTTAAAATAATACAAGGTTGTACAAAACATTTTTTATATATACTAAATAAATCAGTCAGTGTAGCAATAAATATAAATATAAATATAAATGACTGAATATATTTGAAAATATTTGTATATATTTTTTAAAACAATTAAATGTATATTGTACATATATATATATATATATATATATATATATATATATATATACACTTTTAAAATGTTGTGTAAAACTTTGAAATGTGTGTTGAATAAAATAATTTAGTAATAAAATGTCAAGTACATTAAAATTGTAATTTATAATTTAGCCTGTCTCAGTTTTAACACTGGTTTAATTGAAATGGTATCATTTAGTCCAGGGGGGGGTAGTGGCATCCAAAGTGATTTGCCAAAAAAGTTCTCGGTATTCTAACCGGGCTTCCCACATACCCCCCCCTGGTATGTTTTTCAACTACTTCTAAAACAAAAAATAAATAAATAGCCTGTTGACAAGTAATTTTGTGACGGTATAATGCATTAGTATGATTTTGTTTGCTGATTTCATAGTAGTGTTCATAAATACGTGCTTTCAGTTTCCTTTCAGTCTTTCCGACGTAAAAGGAATCACATGTTTTGCATAAAGCAAGGTATACTGGTATATTTATTGCTACACTGACTGATTTATTTAGTATATATAAAAAATGTTTTGTACAACCTTGTATTATTTTAAACTATATATCTTTTAATGCAATGTTTTTGTTGATGAGTCAATTATTCAATCAAAGTGTGAACCAATAAGGAGATACAATTTTTATTTGAATTGTGTATATAACTGTTCAAATAGTTCCCACTTGGTTTTGCATTATCTGAAGAAGTTACTACGAAAACGCATTTGTTTGTTTTAAAGCGTTCATATGCTTGTGTTTTGTTACATGGAGTCATTAAATTCATTTTACTCCAACAAGACTACTTCATTCATTGGATATGTTCTTCCCTTGGGGGCTCCCAGCGGTCTTTATTGTTTTTTGGTTTACTATTTCTTGCTGGCATCACTCTAGATTCTAGATTGTTGCTGTATATTGGCATAGCGCAGCGGAGTTAAGCAAGATTGTGTGGAGATAACTGGAGCATTGTACCTCCACTCACTGTGGCTTGGCATGGCTCTGTGATGTGAAACTCCACGCAAACAAGGAGGCTAAAAAGTGAAGGGATTCATTGCCTTTTCTGCTACTTATGTGTGTTGTGTGTGATTCTATTTTCTGACCAGATTATAGGTGTTAAAATTAAGTAGCTAGGAAAGTGGTGAAATAGGGAGCAAGCAGGGAGAAGAACAAAGAGAAAGCAATACAAGAATGTGCATGAGATTTCTTCAACATTAAAAACTGACCATAACGGCAGGATATTAGCTGAATTTGGACTGTCACCTCCAGAAAGAAGGGTGACAACAACATAATCATGTTGCATAGCCAATTGGACCGAATCAAGTGTGTCATGTATGAAAAATGGAGAGCTATATATGGAACAATTTAGTTTTTTTGGTGGGACAGGTACCCATTTTTCTTAATTCAGTAACAGAGGACTTCTGGGTAAGGATGTAGGTATGTCTGTATCAGGTAAGTTGGGTAGGGGAGGAAGCAAATGCAAACAAACAAAACAAACAAGACAAGAGCAGGGATGGTGAGGGCACACAAAGTTGGGGGACAACATGACTGGGGTGAGGGAGGGGACAACCTAGGCTCATGTCCATCAGGCTTGGAGACAGTGAGAATTGAGTCCTCCCTCAATGGACTGACATCACTGTCCTCTTACTCCACTGACAGTGGGACTACTTGATGTCTTCTCCTCCTATGGACCATGAAGGAGCATGCTCTCCATCCAGCATAGGCATACACCAATGGTTCGGTGCATAACTCTATGTACTAACCCTGGTATCTCCTAGTGGGTGATGAAATTACCACCTCTGCCATTGCTCCTGGAGGGTACCACTGCACCAGCTTTTGGGGCAATACTACCTGAGGGCACAGATACTGCAGAGGCAGCAGAGGTAGTGCTGCCAGGTTGGATCCCAGATGTGCCAGACATCGGTGCTGAAGCCGGTGGAGTGGAGACAGGTTGGTCCACTGGTTCTGGCCTACCTCACTGTGCTGTGTAGCATTTAGTAATGTGGTACCCATGGATGACATGGGACATTTTGTCAGCACATAATAGAAAATAAAAAAGAGAGATAAGGGTTGGGGTGAGAGAAAAAAAAGAGATAAAATCAGTAACATCATATGTGATATACAATGCATTAATATAATTATACAACTGTTTTATCTAAAGTATTATATTTAAGTATACATCCTAACAGATTTACACTATACTACATCCTTGAAATGTGCATATATTGCACATATGCATGTTTCAGTTATACAGATTATAGTTTACAACAGGTCATTTGTGTCATTGGTATAGAGTTTTTAATTTAATGTAAATATAGTTGGAGGAATAACAATATTGTATAGTTGTGAATCGTGGTATTTGAACCCACAACCTCTGACTGCAGTCTAATATTGGACACCTACAATTGGTTTGTGCTACCGACTAATGCATGCATACTTGCCTTTACAGTTAGCATATGCATGCTCAATTTGATACAACTCTATAAAAGCCAAAAAAAAAAAACTATATTTAACTTTTAAAGCTGCAATAACTCTTCTCTTCTGCTGCATACATACCATTTGATTCCCTCAGTCTCTCCAATCAAGCAACATGGCCTCCAATTGAACCCATGTTCGGTGGGAGCTGGGGAAAGAACAGAAAAGAACAGAAGAGCATTATGCATACAAGTCTTGCCTATGTCTAGTTTTCTAAGTCTTACAAGTACTCTCTTATTGTCATACTTATACACCTGTGGGATGTCCGCAGTCTCAAACTCATGCAACCAATGGTTGAGCGTATCCATTTTTTTGCCTGTGTTGGTCATTAAAATGATGCCTACATGGCTCTCCAGTGTGTAGGATACCAGTTGTACTGGATGCAGCCTGGGCCACTCTGTTCCATGCCTCAGACATGTGCTGGGAGCCAGAATAGTCCCCCTGCAAAAGCCTTTGGCTGTGGGATTTACCAGGAGTCCAATAAATATTCTGGACTCCTGGACACACCTCTGTGACATAAACTTGGCACCTTCCTTTCTAATGCCAGCCATGTCTACTAGCCAAACTAAAGGAATGGAAACTGATGCTTTCCCACCAATTCCAATTATCACATTTACTGGTAGTGCGCAAACCCACGCCAACTGCATTTGCACGATGTTAAGTGGAGTGCAGCAGTGCCAAGCACAGATGAAATAAATATTTGAAATAGGCAGGTTAATCTGACACTTGACCTTAGTTTGAGGGGAGTCTGGTTATGTAGTTTGGGAATATACAGTATATTAAAAATAGGAAGTTAACTGTTAGATGAGTTAAGTTTGCAGACATGCACTGGGGCATAAATATAATGACCTGACACATTTGTTTTTACACTGAGGAAAATTGATTTTTACACTGTGGGATTCAGACCTAAGCATAAGGGACAAACATTTTATTCCACAGCGTGGATGTTTCCATCTTTGCCACAGAAGAGCTGCTGCTCAGACATAGTCTGGAATCGCACATAAATACAGGTGACAGTTTGAGCTGTTACACATGTATGTGTGTGACCTGACATGGTTATTGGATATAGATCTAGTTCTGTATGTGTCTTATGTAATTGTGAAGCCCATGCAAGTCCAGATAGCAGAATTATACTTACAGAAATATAGTACAAAGTATGCCCTCAGTCATTCATCTGAAAACACAATAATGGTGTCTCAACCCTCATACACATAATTCATATCAGCCCCACTATTTAAAGTGTCATAACTGAGACTGAATATAATGGAAAGTGGAACAACGGTAAATGTGTATGGAATATCCTGTATTAGAATCCAGGACCACGTGTATGGCAGTCTTACACTGTTGCTGCAAGAGTGCTGAAATAGCACTTGTCTATTTTTCATTTCATTGCTATAAACTGTGCTGTCACGATAGTAAAAATTGATTGCACACTCTGTACTAGAACCAAGTACCATCTGTACTCCAACCCTCCACTTACACCTGCTGCCACAGGACTAGTTACATAACATTTTCTAAGTTCCTAATCATTCTTAAGGTCTCTGTGTTAACCACCACACAACGCCAATTAACAGGTCTGTGTGGTGCCCAACAGAATTAACTGAATTTATCTGAATTCAATTATTGGCTGTCTGAGTCCTGTCTGCACCTGTCCAATGCCACTAAGCACAGTTGTGCAATAGAAAACAAAAATTGCAACAGTGTATTCTTTTTGACATTTGTCCTTTTACAGATGCTCTGTTTGCAGGTGTTCTGTCTGCTTCCTAGGTGGGCCACTAGTCCAGTTGGCACACTGCCTTGCTTCATGCAAACTAGATAAACACAGCCAAACCTGACATTCATTGTCTCCATTTCCTGTGTTTGCACTAAGCCACACATTGTGCAAACGCTGCCCCCCCCAAGAAAAGGAAAAAAAAAACAAAAAAGGGAAAAGTAGTTGAAACAAGAAAAAGCAATCTATGACATACATTTTACAAAATGTTAGTACACATGAGATATCTCTACATAGTAAAATACGCTGCCAAATAAATAAATACATCAATGAACATTCAGTGATTAGAAAGCCTTTACTTTACAAGTGTAACATCCTGGTACCTCGGCCATTCAACTTCAAAGGATACACAAACTTCAAACAGGCTCACAATTTATACCTGGTAAAACCCCAATTACACATTAATTAATTTTCTTAAAGTGCACTGTGCAATAAATATATTTATTCTAAATTTTATATGATTAAACATAACAAATAGTTGAATAAATAACACCAAAGTATGCACTGAATATAGCCATTCAAGAACAGAATAACATGTCCCTAACATACTAACAAAAATTTTAAACATTTATTTAACTTAAGTTAACCTCAAGATTAAGACCCCTAGGATGAAGTGTCCCAACATTCAAAATCATTTTGCTAACTCATTTAATCTCTTCCTAAAGTCAGGACACTTCCAGAAATGTCAGAGATTTTACAATGTTAATAGTCCTGAAATGTGTAGAGGTCAGTCTTATTGTCTTCCAGTGTCCTTATTTCAGTACTTATTCCATTTGGCAGCCTGTTCTCTGAATGAATGAATGAATATCAAGGTCATTCTACTCACTCCAAATAGATGTTCTTAGATATGCGCTGTAGAATGAAAACTGTAATTACTGAAATGGTTTCACTTCAGATCACTAAAGTATTTTCTTTACCTTCTACTGTTGTGGTGCAACAACCAAAGTGTTGATAATGCACGTTTGGGTTAGGCGCATTGAGGGATAGAGCCCTGACTATGAGTCACACAACAAGAGTTAGATTAGCAGCTTGGCCACTGGAAAATGACAGTGAGAGACCAATGATAGCTTGCCCATACTGGGAGGATGGAGACTGTCCAGCATGCTGAAGTGTTGACCTTATCTGGAGTGTTGAGTCATTATCGGTGGAACATGCAATGGGCTAATGAGAAAATAGGTACAAGATGAGTGGGCCAATACAGCCATGAATGGTGTGCCCCTAAATTCCTGAATCATACCTCCAAAGGGACTAATAAGGCTTTCTCCCTAAGCGAGGAACAAAATGGCCAAGGGACTCTTGCCTTAGACAGAAAACAAATTGGTCAGTTGGGTGTTGAAAGGGGAGTGTGAAGTGATGCTGTGGGGAAAGGGTATAAGAATCAATATTAAAGACTTATTACATTTATAAAGTTGCATTGTCCATACATAGGTAGAAAGTAATGGATAAGACGTAGATTAACACATTAAAACAGATTATATTTACAATGTATAGATCTTGGCTTGATTCCAGCAAACATCTGCATGCTATACAATTTAAAATCTATAACTTAACTTCATGACAATAATCTACGTGTGTTAGGCTGTGTTCAGTTATCAGATAATGAATAATTGATATGCTGTAACAAAATTTCGCAGATTGCAAGGCTAATGAAACAGGGTCACCTCTGATGCAATTTGAACTTGAATTTTATATATCTTATCATTAAGAGCATGGCTTTTCTGTATGCTGTTACTGGAGCTCTGTAATGCAGTCAGCATACAATATAACCAGCAGCCCTATTTATAAATCCAAATTGTATTACATCCTAATATGATTATGCTGAAGGGTAATCTATCAGTGCTTCAAGTGTGGGAAAAATTTCATGATGCTTAACACTGTTATAAAGCTGTCAACATCACTAAAAGATGGTTGAAGTAAAATACATTAAACTCACATTATTACATATGCAAATGTTCTGTAACTTGGTCAGGGAGCATATGCGAAACAAACTGGTTTTATATTAGCTGCAGATTTGTTCTAGCTCTGTTATGGAGAGCCGCAGTGCTCTGCAAAATGTTTTAAGCTATTTGCCATGTATATTAAGACATGACTTTGGTATCTGCATCATTGCCTAGCTATATGGGCATATAATACAGAAAATTTCTGTTAAGGAATGAGGTACTAAAAGCAAAAAGTAATAATAAAGTGGAAGGTAATGAGCATCCATTTATATCCTCAATAATTCCAGTGTTGTGAAGATTTCAGTGCCCACTTCCCAGCTACTGTACTGACATTCTTATCCTTACATTACAAAAATGCATGACACCACCTATAAACCTCTTGTTTTTATTTCTAATCTGCAACAAGCACCTATCACTCTTTTGGTGAAGCAGTACTTCTTTACATCTATCCTCCAGCCCCTGTAACTTCATGCAATTAACTTTTACTTGAAATAGATCCCCACAACATAACCCTGTTCTTCACAGCAGGATATTTCTGAAGCTCTATATTGTTCCAGTTTTTGAAGCACACGTGTCAGGCTTTCTAGATGTTTCTTTCCATGACACTTGGTAGAAATATAAACTATTTTAACCCCTTTGCCTGTCTCTTTCATAGCTGTTTTTTTCTGAGAACTTGACAACCTTCTCATTCCAGAGTCTCCCTTGTAAATTATATGACAGCAATACAATTATACTTGTCTCTTATTAGTAACAAGGTGTCAGTAATTGTCTTCACATTACCAGTAAATAAAATGGTACAATTACACCTGATGAATGACATCATTACACACTGATTTGCTGCAGTACTAGTGAAGCACAGGATGGCAACCTCAAGTCCTACTTTACTGATAAGCAGTGTCATGGTTACAGCTCAGGTTCTTGAATCACTGATGAAAGACATAGTTACAGTGCCAGGTTCTGCATGAAAGGGGAGTGAGATGATGATATTACTGTTTCCTGTGTCATAGGTTAGGTGCATAGTTACAATACCACTTCCTCTTTTACTGGTGAGTAACATGGTTATAGTTTAATTAACTACGTTGGAGGTGATAGCAGTGGTTACAGTTCTACTTCCTACATCCCTGGTGTGTAATATAGTTGCATTGCTACTTCCTTTGTTACCAGTAAAGTATATGGTTATAGTACCACTTCCTGTTACTGGTGAATGACATAGTGACAGTTCCATTATATGCATCAGCAGTGAGGGACATTACTAAAGTAATATTTCCTGTACTCCTGGTGAGTGATGCAGTGGCGTTAATACTCTCTGTGTCACAGGTTAGGGACATGGTTGCAATACCATTTCCTGTATCATTGTGAGTGGCACTGATACAGTACAACTTCTTGTATATCCACCTAGTAGTATGAAAGCAAATTACTTTTCAGATCACCTGCGAGTAAGAAGATGACAGTGTCACATACTGTATCACCAATGAGTGATGTGGTTAGTGTTAGATCATTTATTGCTACTGAATGACATGGTTATATCACAGGTTCTTGCACAATTATTTAGTGACATGATGGTGGAACTACTTTACTTTTTGCATTACAAGTCTCTGACCTGTTGACTATACCATTTTCTTTATCACTGCTAAACAATGAGGTCACCGCTCCTTTCCTGCATCATAGGTGATTGACATGGTAACAGTATTACTTTCTGTATTCCTGCTGAGTCACATTCTTAAAAATACATAATTAAAACCTACATACTTAAATTATATATAACTCTTGAATTATTTGTGCCATTTTTCTTGCTTTCTGGATCACTATTATGTACATAGAATGTAGATACTTTGTATATTGAAAAATTTCATAATGCATAAAATCCCAAAACATATTTTAGTACCGGGGTTAAGAAAACAGAAATTGTATCTATGCCATATGGGGAGGCAAGTAGGAAAAAAAATGTTTTTGCTCCTCTTTTCTTATAGGTTCATAGGTTCATACTAGGCTATCTGCCCTAGGGCATTTATAAGCCTAGCCAGAATGTGTTTGGCTTTTGCCACCCATTTTAAATTTATTTTCCTATGCCCTTTTTCGAGGTTAGAATACTGTGCCTCTGTCTAACAGTGACACAGAAGTGATACCCGGGGTAAACCTACGATCTCCCATCCACTCATCAAGATTTCTCTATAAGAGAGAGTCAATGAGGGACTCTGCCTAACCTGGACTGGGATTTTATTCCAGAGTGAAGGGAGCCTCTGGGTTATGAATCTGTCCCTCCAGCATGTCCTATTTATTTCAGTGCTGAGGTTCAAGTCTCTCGAGCGTAGCTCAATGGGATTTGGATTTTCTGAGGTGCAGCATGTCCATTAATTCGGGTTGGACATGGCTTTATACGTCAGGCACAGATCGCCTCTGAACAGGCGGTATGCCACTGAGTAGAGCTGGAGTTTCTTTAACCGGGCAGCATATGGCATCTGTTTGAGCCCTTTGATCCTCTTGGTGAGGTACTTTTGGGGTCTTTCCAGTTGCTGCAGGTGTCTGGTAAGGTACATCCCAAAAGGGGCATTGTACTCAATTATGGGCCTGATGAGGGATGAGTAAAGAGGCACGATGACCTCCCCTGATCTAGATGTGAATCCCTTCATGATTAGGTGGGCTATATAAAATGTTTTTCTAACCACTTTGGCCACGTGGTTGTCAAATGAGAGATTGCTATCAACTTGGGTCTCCAGGTCTCTAATTACTTCTTCTGTACTTAATGGATTACCACCTATGTGGTAATTTGTGGGCACTTTGTTTTTGCCAAAGGGGATGACTATACACTTTTTGGCATTTAGCTTGAGGTCATGGCTCTGGCACCAGTTGTCTGTTTCTATGAGGTCCTTTTGGAGGATGCTTGTGTCGGCTGGAGAGTCGATTATGGCACCCAGTTTGCAGTCATCTGCGAACTTGGTCAGCCACAGTCCTTCCGTGTTGGCCTGTACCTCCGTGAAATATATACCGAACAAGAGAGGTCCCAGGACTGAGCCTTGTGGGACACCACTTGTAACTGGTTTGGAGTCTGACATGGCTCCAGCAATTCTAACCATGTGGGTTCTGTCTTTGAGCCAGTTTGCAATCCATCTAGTGACATAGGGGTTTATATTTAAGCTGGTGAGCTTATCTATAATGCCCGAGTGGGGTATTGTATCGAAGGCTTTTGCGAGGTCCAGGTAGGCTGTGTGGACCACCTTCAGCTCGTCAATGGCCTTGGTGACTGTTTCAAAGAAATCAAACAGGTTTAAGAGGCAGGATCTGCCCTTAACAAAGCCAAACTGGGTAGGATCCAGTGTCTGTAGGTCCCCAATATCTTTATTTATGAGGTCCATGATGATCCTTTCCATAGCTTTGCAGACCAAGCTAGTCAGGCTTATGGGACAATAGTTTCCAGGATCCGTTGAGGCACCACCTTTATGGAGAGGGACCACTGTTGCTGTACACCACTCTTTGGGCACATATCCTGTAGTAAGGCTGAGATTGAACAGTAGTTTTATGTTTGGGTTTAGCTCTTCTTGGAGTTCATGTAGGACGCAGCCCGGGACACCATCAGGTCCCATTGATGCTGTGTTTTTTGCTTTGGAGAGGGCGGCTCTTACCTGAGCATCTGAGATGTCAGGGGGGCAGCACTCTGCTGGGATAGATATTTGCTCTTTTGGTTTGGAGGGGGGGGGGAGTTTGCGCTGAACCTGTCAGCTAGGATGTTGGCAATGTCTGTGGGTTCAGTGTATTTTTTGTCATTTTGGACTAATTCTGAGCATATCTGGGAATTACCACCCAGGTTCCTAACATAACTAAAGAAAGCCTTGTGATTATCCTTAGTGTCCTGTGCAATTTTTCTCTTGAAGCTGGCCTTAGACAATATTATGAGTGCCCATAGTTTTTTGCTAATAATGATCAGTGATGCCTTCCCTTTTTGGGATTTTGCTCTATCATTTAGTAGCTTCCTCCTTCTATTGTATAGTTTGTTTATGGCTGGGGTCCACCAGACAGGACGTCTGCCTTTGGAGGATTGGGTCTTGGTTTTATTTGGGATCGCATGATCCATGCATTCCTGAAGGTGTTCATAGAATGCATTTATAAAGGATTCTGTGATCTGGGCTGTATTTTCCACAGGCCCGAGGGTTTTGAAGGATTCCACCTCGGTTTTGAGGAGTGTGAAATTTGCTTTAGAGAAGTTTTTCACTGTGGTTTTCTGGGCAGGGGGTGGGGTCGGGATGTGAATATCCAGTGAGATTAGTTTATGGTCTGATCTTACCAGTGAGGGATACACTTCTGGTCTGGAGCATAGAGTCCCCATGTTGGTGATGATCAGGTCCAGTATGTTTTCCCCTCTTGTGGGAGTGGTAACAAGTTGTTCCATAGCATTTGAGTTTATAAATTCTAGGAACCTTTGGGCTAGGGTGTTGGAGCTAGAGTAATGCTCCCAGTCTATGTTTGGGTAGTTGAAGTCGCCCAATATAATGGTGTTTGGAGAGACCTTCATATTTTCCAGTGTTCTCAGGAAGGCCGAGTGGGGTTCCTGGGTTTGGGAGGGTGGTCTGCAGCATGCTATAAACTGGAAGGCAGTTTTATCCACTGTTAGTTGCACATGGATAGTCTCTGATGCTTCGTGCTTTGCCATCAACCTGGAGGTGTGGGTATCTTTGATGAATATCGATACTCTCCCTCCTTTTGTGGTTCGGTCCAAGTTTTGGGGCCGAAAAGTATGGTATGAGGTATAACCTGGTAGTGCTGGGGTGCTCTCGGGAGCCCTGAACCAGGTTTCTGTTACTGCACAGATATCGATGTTCTCCATGCTAAGGAGAGTTTTGAGTGCATGCATCTTGAGGTTTAGACTTCTGGCGTTGAGTAGCATTACTCTTAGTTTCTTATCCCTTGTGATACCTATGGAGGTGGGTTTGTCTTTTGAGCCTTGCCTAAAAAAGGCACTATGGGGGTAGTAAGAGCCTTTGCCAATATCCGAAAGCCCAGGGGTGACAGGTGCAAGCCATCCCTAGCGAAGCATCGTGGCTTGTCAAGCATATCATCCCAAGCTGACAGGCATTGGATCCCCTTTGAATGACACCAGTACTTAAGCCAATTGTTGAAATTGATCATCTTGTCTTCATATTGTGGCATCATTCTTGGTGAGGTAAGATGCTACTCAAGGTCAGGGTCATACCGGCCTGGGCTACATGCACAGAGAGCTCCTCTATGTCTCTTTTCATGTAGTCCAGGGAGGTACGTCTCAGGTCATTCACACCAGCATGGACAATGACTGAGTCATATTTGTACTTGCCTTGGAGTGACCTGAGTGCTTGTGTTATGTGGCAGATCCTAGCGTCTGACAGGCTGCTCACCATGACCCTCTCCTTGTTCAGCCTGGTGAGCGGGACGTCAGTGTGCCTGACGATAGAGTCACCTATTACAAGTGTATCAGGTGTGTTGTTTAGTCTTAAGGGCTGTGACTGTTCGGCACACTGGCTTTATGAGATATGTGTTGCACGTCTTGCCTGCCTTTCTTGTAGCCTGAGTATTAGTCAAACCTGGGTCATCAGCAGCTCATTGGGTTGGCATTTTCTTTTCATTGTGATGTATTAGTAGCTATCATTTAGTTGTCATACTGGCCTGGTAAAATTCAGTGGTTAATATTTACTTTTCATTTTCCAGACAAAAAAAAATCTAGAAATGACATAATTAAGCAACAACCAATGCTTGAGTAAGGATTATGCATATTTACCTAGGACTACTTCAGTTAGACCATAAGGGTGAAGCTTCAGTGCCTAACATTATCATGAGTAGGCAAATACTGCCAACCCTGCATCTCATAACCACAGCATTGTCTGTTGCTGCAGTACTTTGACTTATGTTTGGAGTAGCTAAGTGCTTACTGTGGACGATGTAGTCCCTCTACATTATTTAGCCTGATTCCTTGTGTGTGTGTGTGTGTGTGTGTGTGTGTGTGTGTGTGTGTGTGTGTGTGTGTGTGTGTGTGTGTGTGCGCATATGTGTGTGTTATTTAGTTATACTACATTTGTTTTTATTAAATTTTACCTGATTAGTACTTGTTTAGCACTTTTATTTTGTTAATGCTTTTATTTATTTTATTTTTTTTTTATTCAGGTTGTGGGATCTGATTCTAAACTGTGGATCAGGTAGTTCTATGCTCATTGGCTTTATTTTAAAAACAAAAATTGTTAGTATATCTTAATATATGCTGAAGTTTTACTTTCAGCATCTTCTTTTTCTCATAAGGGAATAAATATGTTGGAATCTTAAAACTATAGATGGAAAAAAGTTTATAAATGTTCTATATCGAAAGAATAATCTAGTAATAAGTATCTTATTCATATTATAGTTAGCTGCCTTTTTTTGTTTTTAAAATCCCCTGGCTTCAGAACTCATCGTAGTGGTGATGAATTCATCTTTTCCTTTTTTCCTTTGCAGTCTGAATTACTATCATTTCAAGGCACATTAATTTTTCAGTTATATTAAAACAGCTATTCAAAAAAACTATATATCACTCTACAACTTTGACAAGAAAAGTTGCAATGCATTGTGAATATAGCCATTCCAGTAGCTGGTTTTGATTTTTGTGTAAAGAATTAATGGCTTTTCTTCTTCACAGAGAGCTTATGTTATAGTTTTTACCAGTTTTCTTCATTGACAGAAAATTTGCCTTAATGTCTTATTATATAATTAGATTTATTTTGTAAACATTTTACTTCTGTATCTTTTAAATCTTGTATATTATGTGACTTGGTTTTAAACAACAAATCTGCATTCAGTGGCTTTATTTTATATGCAAATCTGTAACAGTTTCATTAAGGAAGTTGCAGTTTTATTTATTTTCTATCAGATATGTGTGTGTGTATGCGTCTATATACACTCTTTGTGAATTTCTAAAGACATGCTTCTGGAGCGTTTCTCCCCGGGCCTCCGCTGAAAACAGGATCTGTGGAACCTAGTCGGACTTTCCCAGTCAACAAATGTTAAATAAATAAATAAATAAAAATTTGATAAATTGCATCAATTCTTGTATTAAAAACAATCACTGTTCATGCACAAAACTCTAGTCGTTTTGAACATGATCCCATAAACCTATTCTTCTTTTAGTTTCTTTTGTTTGTGTGCATATGTGTGTGTGTGTGCATGTGTGTTTCTTTGTGTTTCATTTAGCATTTAGAAACTATTGCAAATTTATGTATTGTAGGTATGTACATTATAATGAACATGATTTTCATTTTCTTTAAGCTACTTCTGTCTTTGCACTTGTTTTAAAATGGTTTCATCTTTCAAGTTATGTTTCTAATCTGTGGAATATTTACAGTATGTCGACACCCCAACCCCATGTGTAAAAATATGGGGAAAGGGGTTGTGGCTGGATGGATTTATGGGCACTTGTGCTCTTTTTTGCTTGTGTGGACATATCTTATTCGTGTGTGGATGTTCAGAATCTCCCAACAGTGATAAATGTTTTTTTCCTGGTTTCTGATTTGCTGGTTGGCTTGAACATCTTCCACTTTGGTAATAATCATTAATGGGGGTGTGGTGTGTTAAGTATCTGCCCATGTGCAGAGGACATAGACCGTGAGAGCAAAATCCATGTGATCTGACGAAGTACAAATGGGTGAAGTACTGAAAAACTTGTATGTCCAGTGTCATTTATTGCTATTATGCCTCTTTCTCAGATTTATGTTATGAAATGTGTATGTTTTCTGCTCCTTTATTGGTATATTTTGAGGATGCATATTATATTATAACTGTGCCTTTACAGTTCTTTCAAGTTCTATTATTAGGCTAAGAAACAATACTTCTGATGGCCATACAATGCAAAAGGATAAAGCCCTTATTGTGCCCCAGATGACATTTTGATAGCAGTGACTGTGCAGCTGACAAGGCCAATATGAGGGGACAGGTAGTTAGGAAGCATTATGTGGCGGCAGTATGACACTGTACCAGCATCCCTGAGCTCTTTACTGGCCCCAGATGTGGGTTAGGTTGAGCAGGTAGACCTGGTGAAGGAGTAAAGGAGCTGGAGGCACCTTACAAGCCCAATGATTTCTCTTTTTTTTTTTTTTACATCTGCATTACTGTCCATAATTTCCTTGTTTTCATCTGAATATTTCTGACCCCCCCCCCTTCTAATAGTCAGAATTATTTCTTCCTGAAGATTTTAGGTTCCCAAAATTAGTAGCACCATAAAAGTTCTCCGAAACCTAAGCATTCTCCCTCGTTCATCCAAGAGGCTGTGTAAATTTCCCAAACCATATATTTTTCTTTGCCTCATGCAATGTAACATACAAAAGAACATGTTATCATATGTAATTCATTTATGAAAAGAAAAACAGTACAGTGCAATGAAAACGTCTACAGCAAGTGTGATAATAACAGTCCCCTATTCCTACCTTATAAATTGCCTGTTCACAATAAATATTCATGTACCTCTATTAATGAACATTAAAACCAGTGTTTCCCACTTCTCTACTGATCTATTTTCAAGCTTGCAGCATTTCAAAACAGGTGCCATTTCAACATTTATTTAAAATGTGAGCAAAGCAGATGCATTAAAATTATGTAATAGTTATTGTGCAAACTTCAGTCAAGGCACTAAGGTTTAGCACTTAGAAAGCATAGGATTCTTATAACACAGACATGCCTTAATTTTTCTTCAGGCATCCAGGAAAAGTGACAAAAAGTATATTGTTTTGTTTTGTTTTGTTTTCTCTTCGGGCAGCATTGTGTGTCACCAGGAGCAACAATGAGATGAATTGTGTCCTGTCTGGTGTTAAAAGATAGCAGGTTATTTTTCCTCAGTGGCTGAATCTCATTTCAGTTGGATTATAAAAATGTTACCACTCTGAGAACCAGGCACTTGATAAGCTTGCTAGCACCATCCATGGTAGAACTCTTTTTTTGAAAAAAAATTAAAAAAAAAAGTTTCAGAATATGATATTCACACTGTTAATACAGCTGAAAATAACCACTACCATGTACTATTGTATTGTCTTCATTACTATGCCATTTATAGATTTCCACAGGGATGGATTCTGCTTCATATGGATGGGGAGCCTGTTCCAGGACTCAGGGATCCTCTGAGATACATATCTGTCTGACAAATATGTCTTATTTATGCTACAAGCAAAATTTAAATCATTGTATCTGGTGGCTCTAATGTTATTCATTTTGTGCATGTGAAAAAGATCCATCAGAGCTGGATATGAGGATGCCTTGTATAGCAGGCATAGATCACCTCTCAATAACCTGTAGGTGACTTGAGTATAGAGATAGGGCTTTAAGGTGATCCAAATAAGACAATGTATTTATACCATGGATTCTCCGGCTAAGGAACCTTTGTGGGCTTGCCAATTGTTGCATATGTCTGGTCAGAAAAATACCAAAGGGGGCATTATACTGAATGGTGGGTCTGATAAGGGCTGAATAAAGTGGCACTATGACTTCCTTGGACCTGGATGCCATGTCCTTACTTATACCTTGGGTGACATAAAATTATTTTCTTACTACATTGACCATGTTTTGGTCAAAGGCTAGATTACTGCCTGCATATGTTCACAGATCCCTGACTACCAGGTCAGATCTATGGGATGTTGTTTTGATGGAGTAATTAGACTGGGTGGCAGTATTTCCAAAAGGCACTATAATGCATTTCTTGGCATTAAGTTTTAATATTTGACTTTGGCACCAATCATTTGTTTGTGTTAGAAACTATTGTAAGATACTCATGCCAGGGGGGAAATCTGTGATAGCTCCCAATATGCAATCACCTGTGAACTTGCTCAGCCAAAAACCCTTGACATTAGGCTTTACTGCCACAAAGTAGATGATAAATAGGAGATGTTCCAGCATGAAGCCGTGAGGTACCCCACTTGACTTAACTCTTAGTGGAGGTGGTATAACCAATCCTGACTTCCTGGTTCCTGCCCGAGAGTCATCTGGCAATCCAGCAAGTTATGTAGGGGTTTATGCCCAGTTCAGTGAGTTTGTCAACTCTACCCAAATGGGGTATTATATCAAATACCTTAGCCAGTTCCAGTTAGGTGGTATGCATCATTACCCTCTCATTAATTGCCTCGCTGACCTTCTCAAAGAAGTCCAGCAGGTTTAGTAGGCATTTCCTTCCCTTGACAAAGCCAAATTGAATTGGGTACAGTGTCTGAAGGTAACCTCTGTCTTTGTTGATCATTTCCACGATAATGTTCCATTGCTTTGCATATTAGACTAGCCAGACTAATAGGTCTGTAGTTTCTGGGGTCAGACTAATCAGACTAATAGGTCTGTAGTTTCTGGGGTCAGTTGATGGTCTACCTTTGCGAAGTGAGATAACCACTGCAGTCCTCCATTCTCATGGTACAAAGCCTCAAAAATAAAAAAGGAAAACGCCACAGGACCGTAGAAACTAAATTTTAATGAGCGCTTTTGTCAGCAAGTACACTTGATTTCATCAAATATTACACAATAAAACATCACTTCCTTTTAAATCCAAGCACCAACCACTGTGTAATATCTGATGAAGTCAAGTGTACTTGCTGATGAAAGCACTCATTAAAATTTAGTTTCTTCAGTCCTGTGGCGTTTTCCTTTTTTTATTTTTCAGTTTTTGTATGTGTTTGGTTAGTGGTACAAAGCCTGTTATGAGGCTATAGTTGAAAAGTGACTCAAGTGGTCGTGATAGGTCATGTTTCAAGATATTTAGTAGGCATCTCTGGGTATTGTTGGGGGTCTATTGAGCCTTAGTAAGTGCTGCCAGGACCTGTTCCCTGTTAATAGCTTGGGGGAGGTTATGCTAATAGGTATTTTACGAGGAGGCAGATGAGGAGTGTGGGGTAAAGTTTGAGCTGAATTTGTCACTCAGCAAATTTATGTCATTCTGCTCAGTGAAGGTGGCACTGTGGTCCACCAGTTTGGCACACTAATTTGTGCAGCATTTGAGGTTTCAGACATAGCTGTACAAAGCCTTGTGGGTGTCATCAGCCTGTGATGCTATCTTGACCTCATAATAGGTCTTATTGGACTTAATTTGTCCTCTTAGTTTCCTGTTTAGTTTAATTAGAGAGCTGCTATCATTATGGGAGTTGATTTTCCTGATTTTAGCCATGAATTTTTCCTTTTGTTATATACCCTATTACGGATAGGGTTCTACCAGTGCGGTGTATTTTTAGAGTTTGTTTTGAGCTTACTTCTAGTAAGTACAGCAGCATTTATACAGACATTTACATGGTTGTACAAGGTCTCTGTGAACAATTCTGCACAGGTTGCTGTGAACTCGAGGTTGGGAGGGGCACTGAATTTTGATAAACTATTGCTTAATAGAATGTAGTTTGCTTTGGAACAGATCCTAACTTTAACAGGTTTGCTAGAGTTATTGATTTTTATTTTGAAGGAGACAACTTTGTGGTCTGACTTTACCAGTGAGAACATGACACTGGTGGGGGGGTGCAGTGCTCTCCCATATTGGTCAGTAATAGATTCAATATGTTTGAACCTCTGCAGTGTGCACATACCTCTAAGCTGTCCCTGATTTTCAGGGATGTCCCTGATTTTGACTCAAAATTTAGCTCTGTCCCTCTTAATCCATCCCAAAACTAGTGACTTTTGGAGGAAAGGTGGTGAATTACACTTAATGAATAATGACAATAACTAAGAGTTACAGACTTCTTTTACTTCAGAAAATGTGTATTAATTCATATGCTCTGATTCTGTCAATGTTTCAAGTTAATAACACTAATATTTTAAAAGTGTCCCTGATTGTCCCTGATTTTTTCTTGACTTGTCCCTGATTCTGTTGAAATTTGTCCCCGATTGGTTGAGAGGTCTGAGTGTGCATACTATCTGATCAAGGATATTTGTTTAATAAAGTCCAGCAATTGTAATGCAACACTTTCTCTGTATACAGTCTCTTACAAACTCCTGGAGGTCTATGCCTTGCCTTTGAAGCCATAAAAGACCCAAGCTTATTTGACTTCCCATTCCTTGAGAGAACTATTTGCACCTCAAATACAGGATTAAATTAAAATGAACCATCATCAACATATAATAAGATGAGTTAGTGTGATGGATTCATATCCCAGTGTATCCCTCACTTCTGGAGCAAACTTCCACTACATGTCAAGCAGTAGCACCTTTGCCACCTTCAAGGTAAACCTAGATAATTACATGGACGTTCTCAAACTCTCTCACAGTCTATCTTGTCTTTTCTTCCTTGAGGCTACAGGGAACTTTTGAATGTTTTTTGGCTAGAAATGGTCTGCAGACTGATTGCCTATTACTTACCTATGAATCAGATGTTAGTGTTTCTGTATGCCATCGATGTTTTTCTGTGCAAGTCTATGTTTTGTTTGTATAGAAAAGAATGTCATGATTCTATATCAAAAGTTTGAAGCTGGCTGTGTATTGATGTATAGAAAGGTAATTTCACATCCTGGTAAATTAAGTATGTTGGCATCCACTTAAGAGAGTGACTGCATAACCATAGTTCATAATAATAATGATAATAATAATAATAATAATAATAATAATAATAATAATAATAATAACAATAATAATGTAGGCTCATTTTAAAACTGCACAGTAATTGTGACTTTTGTATGCCAAACCGGTCTGGCTAGTGGCCACATTACTATAAAAGCAAGAATAGGTAATTTTATTGAAAAGGGTATTAACAGCCTACCCTGGAGAACAGTGTGTATGTGTGTGTGTGTGTGTGTGTGTGTGTGTGTGTGTGTGTGTGTGTGTGTGTGTGTGTGTGTGTGTGTGTGTGTGTGTGGGTTTGTTATACTTCAAAGCAATTTTAACCAAGAAACAGTTATTTTTAGCAAGACATCCCTGAAAAGCAGTGGGCTGAAAAGGAGGTGGCACAATTTATATGAAGCCAGTGTTCACAATGTTACTTTTCAACTGTTCATTAGGAGATCTCTTTGGGGATATCTGGTGCTAATCCTATTCCACAACAGTAGTGTATATTTTCTTTAAACTATTTAAGGCCACATTCACTGTACTTCTCATAGCTGCTGCAAATCAATAGTGCAAATAAATTTGCAAAGTAATTTTGGGAAGAGTTAAAGAAAAAAGGAACTGAGCATATCAATGTCCATTTTTCAGACTGAATAATTATGAAGCACAATTGTGTTATAGGCTCATAGGATCATAGGAGGTTACTAGGCTATTGCCCTGAGACCCTTATAAGCCTAGCCAAGAGTTTAGCCCATGTTTAGACAAGTCATCTCCCAGAGCCCATGTCCAGCACGGACAGAGGTGGAATCCCAGGGGTGTATTTTCTGTTTCCTATCCTGGTTGCACTTAAAAATGAAATAAAAATTTTACAATAGAAGGAGGAAGCTACTACATGATAGAGCAAAATCCCAAAAAGGGAAGGCATCTCTGATCAGTATTAGCAAAAAACTACGGGCATTCATAAAATCGTCTAAGGCCAGCTTCGAGAGAAAAATTGCACAGGACACTAAGGATAATCACAAGGCTTTCTTTAGTTATGTTAGGAACCTGGGTGGGAATTCCCAGATATGCACAGAATTAGTCCAAAATGACAAAAAATGCATCAAACCACAGACATTGCCAACATCCTAGCTGACAGGTTCAGCGCAAACTTCTCCCCCCCTCCCCACCAAAAGGGCAAATATCTATCCCAGCAGAGTGCTGCCCCCCTGACATCTCAGATGCTCAGGTAAGAGCCGCCATCTCCAAAGCAAAAAACACAGCATCAATGGGACCAGACGGTGTCCCAGGCTGCGTCCTACATGAACTCCAAGAAGAGCTAAACCCAAACATAAAACTACTGTTCAATCTCAGCCTTACTACAGGATATGTACCCAAAGAGTGGCGTACAGCAACATTGGTCTCTCTCCACAAAGGTGGTGCCTCAATGGATTCTGGAAACTATCGCCCCATAAGCCTGACTAGCTTGGTCTGCAAAGCTACGGAAAGGATCATCATGAACCTCATAAATAAATATATTGGGGACCTACAGACACTGGATCCTACCCAGTTCAGCTTTGATAAGGGCAGATCCTGCCTCTTAAACCTGGTCGATTTCTTTGAAACAGTCACCAAGGCCATTGACGAGGGGAAGGTGGTCCACACAGCCTACCTGGACCTCGCAAAAGCCTTCAATACAATACCCCACTTGGGCATTATAGATAAGCTCACCAGCTTAAATATAAACCCCTATGTCACTAGATGGGTTGCAAACTGGCTCAAGGACAGAACCCACATGGTTAGAATTGCTGGAGCCATGTCAGACTCCAAACCAGTTACAAGTGGCGTCCCACAAGGCTCAGTCCTGGGACCTCTCTTGTTCGGTATATATTTCTCGGAGGTACAGGCCAACACGGAAGGACTGTGGCTGACCAAGTTCGCAGATGACTGCAAACTGGGCGCCATAATCGACTCTCCAGCCGACACAAGCATCCTCCAAATGGGCCTCATAGAAACAGACAACTGGTGCCAGAGCCATGGCCTCAAGCTAAACGCCAAAAAGTGTATAGTCATCCCCTTTGGGAAAAACAAAGTGCCCACAAATTACCACATAGGTGGTAATCCATTAAGTACAGAAGAAGTAATTTGGGACCTGGGGACCCAAGTTGATAGCAGTCTCTCATTTGACAACCACGTGGCCAAAGTGGTTAGAAAAACATTTTATATAGCCCACCTAATCATGAAGGGATTCACATCTAGATCAGGGGAGGTCATCGTGCCTCTTTACTCATCCCTCATCAGGCCCATAGTTGAGTACAATGCCCCTTTTGGGATGTACCTTACCAGACACCTGCAGCAACTGGAAAGACCCCAAAAGTACCTCACCAAGAGGATCAAAGGGCTCAAACAGATGCCATATGCTGCCCGGTTAAAGAAACTCCAGCTCTACTCAGTGGCATACTGCTTGCTCAGAGGCGATCTCTGCCTGACGTATAAAGCCATGTCCAACCTGGAATTAATGGACATGCTGCACCTCAGAAAATCCAAATCCCATCGAGCTACGCACTCGAGAGACTTGAACCTCAGCACTGAAATAAATAGGACATGCTGGAGGGACAGATTCATAACCCAGAGGCTCCCTTCACTCTGGAATAAAATCCCAGTCCAGGTTAGGCAGAGTCCCTCATTGACTCTCTTCAAGAGGAATCTTAATGAGTGGATGGGAGATCATAGGTTTACCCCGGGTATCACTTCTGTGTCACTGTTAGCCAGAGGCACAGTATACTAACCTCGAAAAAGGGCATAGCAAAATTAAATTAAAATGGGTGGCGAAAGCCAAACACACTCTGGCTAGGCTTTATAAATGCCCTAGGGCAGATAGCCTAGTATGAACCTATGAACCTATGAATAATGAGGTATTTCCTTGACATGGAGAGGGAGTCTATTCCACAGATGGGGGAGTCTCTGGGACACAAATCTGTCCCGCTAACAAGTCCTATTGATATCATAGACCAGGCTGTGGTCAAGCATACAGGTTGCTCGAGTGAAGCTTGACTTGTAGAAATGCAGCAGTCCCATCAAGGCGGGGTCTGAGATTGCTTTGTATGCCAGACAGAGATCACTTATGAGGAGTCTGTATGAAAGTGAGTTGAGGGACAGGGATTTTAGCCTGTCTGTGTAGGGTAGGTATTTGAGGCCCTGGATTCTCCTGGTGAGGAACTTCTGTGGTCTCTCCAGCTGCTGCATGTGCTTAATGAGGTACATGTCAAAGGGGGCATTGTACTCAATAATTGGCCTTATAAGGGAAGAATACAAGGATGTTATGACCTCTTTGTCCCTGGATGAGATACCCTTACTTATGAGGTGGGCCATGTAGAAAGCTTTCCGTACAATGGAAGTAGCATGGTGGTCAAAAGTCAGGTTGCTATCAGCCTGGTTGCCCAAATCCCTCACTACTGATTGTGTACTTAGGACGTTGTTATTAATGTGATAATATATCGGGACATCACTCTCCCTAAAGGGGATGATGATGCATTTTTCGGCATTTAGCTTGAGGCTTACTCTAACCCTAACCTGCCTATACTTGTACAAACACACTCCCACCTCTAATAGCAATCCACTTCTCTTTGTCTGCATTTTAAACTGTCTGCATCATGAACTATCAGTCAAGTGAGCTGTCACTATTATGATAGGTCACTCTGTCCACATTCTGAATGGTCAGTATTTTGAACTGCAACTATATTTAGCTTTCCTGTTGCCTTGCCTGTGTTCCTGACTGGTACTCCAGCTACAGGATATTGTAAATATGACCATCATATATATTCTTAAGGTGTTAGAGGCATTAGAGGATTCATACTGGGGATGAAACCAACAAGCATAGGTTTGTTTTTATTATAACCGTGATGCACAGCAAAAAGGGAGCATCATCTCCAGATAATCTAAATTCCTCATCAGTTTTTATATTCCCCTTCAAATTACTGCATTCATCCTTGATGCCTTCTTTTCTACATGTATGCTTTTGAACTAGCTTTCCCATGGCACCAAAACATATTTAGAATGGAACTAGGCACACATGTACACACACATACAAATAAATGTGTCAGTATATCTATGTGTATCTATCCTATATATGATGACCCAAATCATAATTAATATATGTTAGTTACAGCTTGGTTCATTCTGTGTGTGTGAAACTGCCAAGTCTCAAACCCAGGACCCTGTGCACTAGAGTCAGAGCAACACAACACTAAGCCAAACCAGCTCTTATCTTAAAATTGGCTATTCATTCTAAAACCCCAAGCAGATCAAGTTGTTATAAATGATCTGTCTTTGAACATTTTAACAACAGTGAAATAATGCAGTGTTTGATATTAAATACCATTGTTCCTAGTTAGAATGGACCTTATTTAAGACTTCAGTAGCTGAGCTTTGTGTGAAAGCTGAACAGTGTTTGTCATAGTATGTTAGCTGGAAGATCTCCAGGTTTATTTGATATGTACTGGCAATGTATGAAGGCAGCAGCTTCTGCAGTCCCCAAAGTAAATAGCTTCTAGATGACTTTGACATCATGTTGGCAAACAATCCAGTAACTTGGGAGGTGGAGGTAGGACATTGGCTAGGCTAATCTTCACAATGGTGGAGAAATGTGTACCTCAACTGCAAACACTGTGTAGCAGTAGATGAAACATTCTGAGAAACTTCTGAATCTGTTGGACATGCCATCCTCTAAGGAAGCCATCACAGAAACAGCTGGTGGAATTGGACCCACATTTACAAGTGTGATCTCAGTAAGAATGGTATTGTTCTTCTGTGGCAAGGGTGCAGGAATGGATGAGATATGCAGGGAAATGCTGAAGGCAATAGCTAATGTTGAGATATCATTGTTAACATACCTTTTCAGTGTTATGTCAAAAGCTGGAACATTGTCACATGATTGGCAAACACATTATCAGAAAGAGGAACAGGAGGAAATAGTTTAAATTTAGCTAGATTGTGCTGCTTACATTTCTTAGGAGATCCTATGCCAAATCATATGCCTTATTGCTGGAATGGAGACTTCATCCACTATTTCAGCCACCAGAGTATAGATTCTGTCCTTGCCATAAAACAATCAATAAAATGTTTGTGCACAGATACTGAAACTGACATGGGAATTTCCAAGTTCTATCTATATGTGCTTTGCAGACCTAAAACAGACATATGATGGCTTACTTAAGAAAATCCAATGGGACGTTTTACACAGTAGAGGATCATGTGTCCACTGTTACATGTCATTCAATCACAGTGTTTGACAAGCAAAAGCTGTATCCACATTGTTGGCACTGAGGTGTGAATATATTAAAGACGGATGTGTGACTCCACCAATAGTGAGTCTTGTTCACCTTCTTGTTTGTAATTTTCATGGGCGGGTTGTCAAGGTGTAGCCAATGTCTGATGAATATGAGGTTTGGAGTTCTGCATATTTGCTATTTATAGATATTTATTTTTAGTAAAGTAGGATTTAACGGTCTTTTTAAGCTCAACCTTTTACATACAGTACCAGGTAAATAATATATATACATATCTGCAAACAAGTACAATGCATTGATATACAGCAAAAAACAGTTAAAATGACATGGGATAAAAGCAAATTGATAGATTCCCATGAGGGTGAATACTGCATTTAATATGAAAGTGAGCAAATTTAGTTCATTTTTTTCAACTATTACATATATATTTGTGAGGTAATGGTTGTCAGGATTTGATTTAGACTGGTGAAATGTTAATAGGGATGTGGTAGTCAATGAAATAATTTCTTTATCTTATGCCCCCAAATGAGGATGTTTTGATCAAGAGCTCTTTGGAGTAGTTAAAGGAAAAATTGTGAATTGTTTGTCATCTGAGTACAGAGAGTTGTGGTTGAAGATTTTAGATTTGAAAAAGGAGCCAGGTATGTGTTGAAGTCTAAAGAGCAATGCTTTATAGATTAATAAGTGACTATGTTAACACTTTGTGCAATATGTCTTGTTTTGTTTTAAAGTTGGTGGTGCAGTGATGTTCACAATAGGATGATTGAGCCATAAATGCGCAGAATTTTTTTTACAAGGACATAAATATATTTACTATTGAAAAGGGAGGCTGCAGATACTACTGAAATTCCATATTTCTAAGACTGGAAAGATCATACATTTTTGATGAATTTTGTATCAGTTGTTAGCAGATGTGAAATCTGCTTGCAGGTAAACAAGAAATCCTTCAGTTATCAGATACATACCTGAGGTGGGAAGAAAAGATGGGCTACTGATTAAGGCAGAAACTTAAGTATATTAAATTGCAGCATGAGTGTGAGGACAACCGCCCCAAATGGTTAGTCGGGTTACTGATCGAGATAAAAGTAACCTGTGACATGCATTTGGTTGTATCAAATGTGATGGCTGCAGTCATTTGAATTTAGTAACTGTTCTGAGGAGCTGATCCATGAGATAGCAGCTCTTATGTAGACTTCACCAGGAAAACTAATGTCATTAGGTGAAGAGACAGAAAACCATAAAAGTATCTCATCTGCATAGACTAAGACACTGATATTATCAGGAAGTCTATTCTTAAAGATATAAATGTATATCTATTGTTGAATACAGTTATGGCACTTGGGTAGGTAGTAACTTTCTATCTGTGAAATGTGCTTAATGTAACAAGAGCAGAGTCAATATTCAAACATTTATCAGGATTTTAAGTGTTAGCAGCTGTACATTAACTCTTCAGTAGTTTAGCTAGTACAAATTAGTAAGAGTCATTCAGAGAAAGCTCTTTCTTTTTCCACATGGATGAATCAGTCAAACATTTACTCTTAGAAGCAACTTATTATAAAAATTATAGAAATATTATCTTATTTATCTGTACTTGGTTTTCTGTCTAACTGTGCTTTGGTAATGTAATGTGTCATTGCTCTACCGCAGACTTCACTTTGATTGTTACTTTTGTTCTAGTTCATAGGTAGACATTTTCACATCACAGTTTAGCCCTCTTGTTGTAAAACTGTTAATCATATAAATAATCAATGCAATTAAATTTTAAAAGCAGTTTACACTTTAATGCAATTAAAGTGTAAACTGTTTTAATGAGCATGTTGTAGTGCACTCACTTTGTTTGTTTATGATGCACATTCTCCCCTGTATGTACAATACCAGAAATAGTGATGGTGGAAGCACAATGCACAGAGAATGTGCATAAATGCTTAACTCACTGAAAAGTAAACAATTGACATAATTCATGACTTGCAGACTGATGACTGATATCATATTTTTGTATAACTAGCCAGCCCCCAGAGAAAAGTACTCTTCCCCTGCTGTCTGCTGAACAGCTGTGCATTTGTGAAAACAGAGTTCAAAGGCATTCTGTGACTGGTATTTTATTTTGTTTTATTTTTTTTCATATTTGGACATCTGATGTGTGCGCAGACACAACATAGTTATACATGCTGATTATAGGGATATCTGTAGATGCCAATAACTGCCTGTTGTCATTTGGTCATTACTCTGGCTTTGCAGGGCTAATGTGTCCATTCTAAAGCAAGTCATAATAGTTTTCTATGCAGCTAGTCTTTGTGGCTATTGCATTTTATAGCAATCTGTAGTCTGAGGTGTATACAGTCAACAAAGTGGCTTTAATTACTGGATGGAGGACTGTTTGTGGACGAAAGTATCTTACACTCTTGTCATTTGTTAATTTTAAACAATCATCTGGGTATGCAGGAATAGTGTGCATTTATGTGAAGTTAAGTCATAATGCTTTACTTTAAGTTCCGTGTTGGGGGAAATCATGATTTGAAAAGCAGACCGAGCCAAAAATATACAATCTACCACTGAACAGATGGATGGCATGCAAGAATTTTTCTTAATCTGGATGCATGATACCTCAGGTATAAAGGTTTCTGATTCACTACTCCAAGGATCATAGGTTTAGTCTTGACCTCTACTCGCTGTCAGTGTAATATGTTGCCTATGTATCTCTGTTGGCTTTCTCGAGATGGTTCTTACAATGCCCCAAAAATGTATTAGGTAATTTGTCATTCAGAACTGTTGGCATGTGCATAGTGCATTTATGTTTACCCTTTAGCTTGTTCATGTTCCAAAACAGTCAGTGAAAGTGTGCATGTACAATTCTTTCTAATATTGTAAAAAAGTTCGAGACAAAATGCAGTCTAAAAAACTGTTTGAGAAATTAAATACCCAAGCTAAAACATGGATTTTATTTGAGAATTAATGCCATCGTGTGGTAGGTGTTACTTTTTGTTGTACATCTTTTAGTAAAACATGTATTCTAAAGAAAGAAAGAAAAACAATGGGTGCACTTAAAGAGACAAATAGGATGTACTTGCTATAGAGGATCAAGCTATTTGTCTCTGTTGCACTGAAGTATACACCTGAGCAAGAAACCCATCACTGGCATAAAACAGCAAATACAAAATGCAGTTTAACACTTTGCAATTACACAATGTTCATTTCTACAATATGTCTGTACTAGTGATAAAGACACTAATCGCTGAAAAAATCTGTTGCCAAGCAAAAAAATGCAGTATTTTTTTTCTAGAGGAACATTGCAAATGCCAGAACAGATAAAGATCACTGATTCGCTGTTTCATAAAAAAAAATTAATAATTGTGTGTTGCAGCAGAAATATTAATTCTCTTGGTAGCCAATGAATATCAAAGAACTGTGAGAGGTAGGTAAACAAAAATTATTTCTGTAGGAAATAGACTTTAAAATTATACTTATTTACTTGTATTGGTCTGTATCCCAGGAAAAATAAAGAAAGCTAAGACCCCCCCCCCAAGAAAAACTTACTAATGCAGGGTAATGATTATTCTACACATGCAGTAAGTGGTTGAAATTCAGCATGCTGCAGTGAAATGATGTATGGAATGGACCCATAAGTGTCTTTTAAGAAAGTAAATGTCTTATAACCCACACTTAGAGGGCTGTACCCCCAAATCATTATTGCTAATATAGTCTTCCTCCATGGTACTACCATATCAGAGCTAAAGGAAATGTTTGGCTTTTGTGGCAAAACCGAAGATTTCTTTTCCTCTGTGGTCATGTTATTTTAATAGTAACATATATCTATATCTAGCTATCTATACAGATAGATAGATGTAATAGATTATGGGGAACTGGGAGGGATTGCATCTTACCTCATAAGTTTGCAGGAAGGCTTGTCAGCTTTAAAACATCTATTAGCAAGAGAAATTAAATACATATTAGCAGATTAGAAATATATAATAGGCTAAAATAAAAATAATTACAAATTGCCCCTGGAAAGACAAATTAAAATGGTACAGACTGCTGTAACTTATATGTTCATCAGATGAAGTATCCTGTCCTATTTGGTGAAAACTGTACATTTTTTACACATTTGAAGAGCTTTGCATTGATGCTGCATCTAAAACTCATATTTCTTTTAATAAGCATATTTGTTTAATGTGTGTTTTGTGCAGTATCATATAAGAAGATCTATACAAACACAAATGTTGAACTTTACAATCTCAAGAGCCAAGTAAAGACTGAAAGATGTGATGCAAAACGTTAACTTCTGCGGACATATTTAATTTCAGTGACATCTAATTGCAGTATAAATGTTTGGTGTTTTAAATATCAACAACTTTTCACATTCTGTGTGGTCTTTTCAGTCATTTGTTGCTGTAAACATATAGTTCAGTAAATTCTTGTAACAACAAATAATCTATAGTGCTATCAAACATCTTTCTCCTCTTTTTCCTCTACAGAAAAGTGAAAATGCTCACAAGATGTTAGTTTTTTTTTGCGAAAACTACAGACTTCCTATCCTTAGGCTGCAGTCGTTGGCTAGACATAAAAAATAATATAGGGCCAACAGAGCAATTTGGATAAAAATGTTACAGGACTTGTTACTAGGGGCCCTTTCTTTTTACTGCATACATAGGACTTATAAGAAGGATGTATGGTTAGTTAAGTATGTGACTAATGTAAAGTTGGGTATGATAGTGAAAACAGAGAACGTGGTATACAATTTTAGCATGTAGTAGATATGTTTCAAATATGGACAGAAGAGAAAAACTAAAAATAAATACTAAAAAGTTTTCCAAAACATCTGCAGGAAGAAAAAAACAGACATTATTTATTTATTTATTTTTTTATTTATTTTACATTTGTTGACCGGGATAGTCCAGCTGGATCTATGTCCATTTTCAGCAGAATCCCAGAGAGAAAAGCTCCACTCATAACTGTATTAAAAACAATAAACATAGAGACAACATACATAGTGAAAATCATAGTTCCAGATACACAGAGGAATTTCTTCAGCATTATACAAAAGTAGAGTGTTTCTATTTTTCAAACTAGAACAACAATATAGCAATGGTAAAAGACCTATTTATGACTTGATTATATTGAAGGTGTTAGGATTAGCACAGTGGCAAAGCCATCTCATTTTTAGATACTGTTTTAGGCATTTCTTGAACTGGGCTAGAATAGACATGGAAGTGATTTCAGCAGGAAATGAGTTCCAGACTTTGCCAACAGAGTTAGCATGGAGTGCATCTCTTGCTGAGTTGTTGGTACTGATTGTCTGAACTAGGATTTTGTTGGATGAGTGAAGTGCTTTGAGGTTGCTGTAAGGTGTGATAATGTTTGTCAGTACAGGAGTGTTTTCAGGTTGATATAAAATTTTATGGGCTACTATTAACTGATTGAACTGAATTTGGTTAGGTAGTTCAAGCCATTCTAGAGTCTGTAAGTTCAGAGAGTGGTATGTTTGATATGGGAATACAGTGGCAAATCTAGTGATATGATTAAAGCAGGTAGAGAGTTTATTTAGTTCAGACTTACTCAGGTTTGTGAAGAGGGGGGATGCATAAAGGAAGGTGGAAAGTAGATGTGTACGGGCAATGACCGTGCTAGCTGTTGGAGGGAGAAAAGATTTGATTTTGTATAGAGAGACAAGTTTTTTAACTGTTTTAATGGTTTGATTTATATGCGTATCAAACTTGAGGTTATTGTCAAAAATTACCCCTAAGAGTTTGGTACAGGGTTCTGGGACTATGACAGTGCCATAGTTAGACTTTATAGTCAATGTAGGGGAGGGGGGCTTTACGAGTGGGGGGGAGCAGGAGTTTTGTTGGGGTTTAGCATGAGACATCTGTTGCATAGCCAGTTTTCAACTGTGTTAAAGACATTTTGGGATAGGGTCTGCAGACTTAAGGGGGAGTTGGCAGAGCAAATCAAAGTAGAGTCATCTGCATATTGCATGCAGGTGGCTGTTGGAATAGCCTTATGGAGGTCATTAATAAATAACGAAAATAATAGGGGCCCTAGTATTGATCCCTGAGGGACCCCAAGGGTGATGGGAAAAAGTGTTTCTAGTTTATTCTGCCACAGGTCTACCTGTTGTCTGCTACTCAGATAAGATTAGAACCACTAGATAGCTTGGACCTCGAGGGGGATAGTTTCAAGTGTGTGTATGAGTAATTGGTGATTGACCATGTTGAAAGCTTTGGAAAGATCAAGAAAGAGGGCAGACGTGAGCTTATTGCTGCTGCAGTTTTGATTAATAACATTGCAGAAGGAGAGAAGAACTGTGGTTGTACTGTGGAACAGTCTGAAGCCATGTTATGAGTTGGCCAGAAGATTTTTCTGAATGAGATGGTTCAGGAGTTGTTTATGGATGCACTTTTCCATAATTTTATCCAGGGATGATAAGATAGCTATGGGCCTGTAATTTGATAATTCGGTGGAACTACCCCCTTTGTGGACTGGAATGACATGGGATGTCTTTCAAATGGAGGGAATGGTGGCTTCTGATATGGTTCTATTGATTAGTAAAGAGACTGCGTAGGCTATGGCATCAGCCGCTTTTTGTAGATACTCATCCGGGATATTATCCGCAACAATTCTGGTTGGTTTTAGTTTCTTAAGTAGAGTATGGATAAGGGTTGTAGGGACTGGTTGAAAGTTAAATGGGGTAGTGACTTAGTTACAGTGGCTTTTGGACATGTACTACTGGTATTTAGTTGGTTTGCTAGAGATTGAATTGTTTCTGTATAGAAACTATTGAAGGAATTAGCAATGTCCTCTGGGGATTTTTCGTTAGTAATTGCAGGGGTTGGAGTAGTGGACTGTCCAGGGTGAATAAGTCTATTAATGCCTGCCCAAAATTTTTGTGGATTGTTTTGATTTTTTTTCTGTAAATGGTAGTAATAGTTTTTTATCTACAGTTATAGAGCTTTTTGTGTTTTTCATTACAAGTAGGCAAAGACTGAAAAAGTGAGGTAAAACAGATGAAATGAATATTGAGATTTGGGCGATATTGCTGATTCAAAACTGTTTCAAATTATCATTAAAATGTTTTCAGTTGTTAATGATGGGATAGAGCACTGATATAGCATTTTTTAAAATAGACAGCCTGGTATCATGATGTCCATTTTCAATGAAATTATGAGACTCAGTCTGAAATATGTAGAAATATTGTGGAAGCTTTATTTTAAAGAGGTAATTGAAAGAACTGAAGCTACTTAGAGATGCTGGACCAAGAAAGTAACTTGAATGCATTATCTGTTACACAGCAAGAGTTCACAAATGAAAATAGCTTAATTTGCAATAAAAGAGATATTGGTTAGGCATAGATAGTATATACTAGTGATATTGGTAAGTCATGTATGCTATATACTAGTCATATTGGTAAGGCATGTATACTATATACTAGTGATATTGGTAAGGCATAGATACCATGTACAAGTGATATTGGTAAGGCATGTATACTATATACTAGTGATATTAATAAGGCATGTATACTGTATACTACTGATATTGGTAAGGCATATATACTATACTAGTGATGATGACATCTAATTGCTTCTGTAAGGTTAAAGTGGAAGTAAACAATCTGCAACTTAAGAAACTCCAGCAGCACTCTGCAGGGTAACAGAAAGGTGGGTACAAATGAAATCATCTGATTAGCAGAAAAGGTGGGACCAGAGTAAAAGTAATCATCAGATTATGCTAAAAAGAATGTCATTGAAGCACTCATAATGAGCAGATGTAAATTTATGGTATATAAGTTAATTGACTGGGCTTAGGTCATTTGTTGTGGAATATCAAACTCCTGCCTATGGCCCCTGAATCTGTGTTAGACCTTATACTGTCACGGTTTTGGAGGAGCATGCCTATGTTCAGGGCTGATTTACTGTTCCACAAGAAGTACATATATTTGAAAGTATATTCCTATGCTCTGGCTTGATTTATCCCTTCGTACAATTTTCTGAATTCCCCTT
Organism: Protopterus annectens; assembly: GCF_019279795.1. Lineage (NCBI taxonomy): Eukaryota > Metazoa > Chordata > Ceratodontiformes > Protopteridae > Protopterus > Protopterus annectens. The sequence continues at coordinate 1,486,611,046 of NC_056733.1, read as the reverse complement.
TCATCATATGTGTTTTTTATGTTGTCACCTACACAGGAAACCACACTACATGACCAACATACTACTGGCACTAATAAATTAAAGAAAGGGAACACACATCTTACATCTCTCATTTCGAAAGCAAAAAATTAATAATTTTAAATGTTAAACTTTTGCAATACAGTCTATTAAAGTCTACAGATGTCTCTTTCTTAATGTGCTTATATTTTTCCATCTTTTTTGTCACTCCCTGCTTTTTAACTATTTGTTTCTGAGTAGTATCCCACATTCCTCCTGGAAGTGGAAACAGTTATGTGCTATTTGGTATTAAAATTTTATGCTACTTAGATGTCTAGATTTTTGGCTGGATGTACCTAATTTTCAAGGGGTTTTGTTTCTATTTTTAAATTCTTACACTGAAGAGAAATTATTAGATCTGATGAAGGATGCAGCTATGTACCTGAAAGTTCTTATCGTTTAGTTTTAACATCAGTTTTTGGCTATTCATTCATTACATTTTCAGTTTTAAGCACTCAAGAGTTTGTAGTATATTTTAATTTTTTATGTACCTTGTCATGGTGGTTGTGGTAACACTTGCTATCCTGTGGTTTTATTTTCTACTTTATCCCCCTTTAGTAGCTGTGTTTTTATTCTTTGTATGCAATTGTTTTGATTTAAGACATTGGCTACTCTTGGCTGAGGGTGCAACTATGGATAACATCGAGTTGGATTATCATCCTGTTGCTAAGACAAGGAATGTATATCTGAGAGATGTTACTACTGTAATGAGCAATCCACTGTTAAGGCTGAGATTGGAAGATGGTGCTCCATCATTAGATGAAGGTAATCAAGTAGAGATTTTTCTCTCGAAGTTCAGAGCTTTTGAGAACTCGCTGTATAAATTCAAGAGACTGTGAAGGCAGCGCCTACATATGGAAGCCTGTTTATTCCATAAGGTAATTCCTAAAGGGATGAGGGTGCTTGTGATGCCTACTTTTGGGAATGTCTATCCAGAATTGCTTAAGAAATGGCAAATGTTGAACTTAGAGAATGGCTTCACTTACATCAAATTGTTGACAGAATACTTTACACCCACTGAGCAGGATTTGAAGCTAGTGGTTGAAACACAGCAAAAAGAATTAGAATCTAAGTTCACAGAAGATGTTTGTCTTAGTAAAATGGAGGAGCTTTATATGAATGCTTCGGCATTTCATACTAGACTAGAAAGAATTAAGGCCAAAAAATTAATGAGAGATTACCTAGATTTTAAAACAGGTAGAATTTTTACTTGGCCTAGAGTGATATTGAATGCAGAGAGTGGGAATGAAGAGATGGAAGCCACTGAGGCATCAACCTCTGTAGCATCGGATAAAGTTTCCAAGAGAGGCACTTCAATAAAATGGACTTCATCCATAAATACACAGGCTGGTACATCTGCCGGCCTCAAGACAGTGACTGATATTAACACAGCAAGGGATATTCTGAGTAATAAGGTGATGGATATCTGTGTTTTGTCATTATTTTTTTCAGTGCTGCCCCTACCAGTCAAACAGAACAGGATGAACAGAGTGAATCACTCTGCAAGAAGAGGCAGAATGAGGAGGAAGGTCTCGATAGAAGGATAAATGGTCTACCTACTGAGCTATATGATTTGGTTGTAAACCTAAGTGAACATGTTCTTTCTGAGACTCAGTTAAGTGTTTTGAGCAAAGGTCTAATTAATCTTTATTCCTGCCACACAATCTTATCTTCTTTAAGTGATGTCTTGATCAGTCTGAAACTTATTTGTAGTAATATAATGCTTAAAGATATTTATGGGAGCATGAATGAGGAGGGTGTTGTCCCTTTTAAGAAACCTAGCATCTTCATTCCTCAGAATAATCCTATCATGGATGCTTTTTATAAAGTCTGTGAGTCTCAAATTTCAAAGGCTCTTAATGAATGCAGACACTGCTTTCATGATTTATGACCACAGGAGAAACAAGCCATACAAGAACTGCAGGAAAACACTAATATCAAGATCTGCCCAGCTGACAAAGGAGGCGCCATTGTACTTATGGACTCTTTTGTGTATGATAAGAAAATGAAGAACTTTTGTCTGATAAAGCTACTTTTGAATTGGTGAAGGTTTTACAGTTAAAAAGAATGATTAAGTCAATACATGACACTTTCTGATATACTGAGGTGTCGTATATTGGATGAGACACTCTATATGAGTTTTTATTTGTGCCTAGTCCAGTTGTTTCATATATTAAAGGTCTTCCTGAGATACATAAGAACTAGAAGGATCCACCTGTGTGACCTATAATGAATGGCAAAGGTTGGGCAACTGAATCTATCACAATATACATTGAACGACAACTGAAAGATGTTTTAACGTCTGCACCAGGATGTTAAAAGGTACTAAATAGTTCCTTGAGACATTATATGAATGCACCGCTTCACTGCATGGCTTTTATTCCTTCTGTATGTTTACCATAGATGTTCATAGTTTGTTCACTGTGATACCAAATACTTTTGGTATAAGAGCAATTAAGAATCTTTTACTATACAATGCATATGACTATAAGGGCAATGTGGATCTTCTCTGTCTCTTATTGGAATTGATACTGAACAATAATGTGTTTTTATATGAAGGTGATATTTACTGGCAGAGATGGAGGGTGGCCATGGGCACCCTCTGTGCTAACACATATACAAATCTTGTGCTAGCTGATTGGGAGAATAATTATATGTTTGCCAATAATGACTTTTTAACTCATATAAGATGTTACAGGAGGTTGGTCGATGATTTCTATGGTTTATGGCAAGGCAGTTTACAAATTTTAAAAAGGTCTGGGACATATTTAGAATATACTACAGACTTTTTAAGATTCCCTATGCAATATTCAAATGAACATTTGAGTTTTTTGGATGTTACTGTACACTTTGTTGAAGGAGAAGGTATCATAAGGAATGTAAAAGGAACAGTTTCTAGATAGTTCCAGTATGCACCCACATTATATTTATGATAATGTGCTCACAGGTCAATTACTCAGATATTCAAGATAACATACAAATGATGAAGAACTATCTAATGCAAACAGAGCTCTAGGTCAGTGCTTCTTGCAAAGAGATTATAAGAAGAAGGATGTTATGGACAAGTTAACAGAGGTTGAACAGCTTAGGAATACTATGGGGAAACCTTTTTATTTGGAGAAGGTTATGAACGATTCACAGTTCTTGGTTGCAAATATTGAATGTCAGGTGAAAACAAGAGTGACACTAACTTATTTAAGTGATGTCTGTCATGTTTCCAACATCATAAGAGACAAATGGACAATTGTAAGCCGTGGTGTTCGTATTAAGAGTATAGTGGGTGAAACCCCTTCTTTAGCTTTCAAAAATGGCAAGAATCTTAAGTGGCTGTTATATCGGAAGCAGGACTATTCGCCCCTGGATGGTTCAACCTCAGTGCATTTCTTTACAATTTTGTGTATAAATTTCTATATATTGTATATGTGATTTTTTAGTGGACTGTTTGACCCCAAATATATTTTAATAAGTACATTTTCATTATTTTATTATTCATTCAATTATACAATAAATGAACTGAAACTCTTTGATTTTAAATATATTTTATTTTTATACTTCTATTATTTATTTATTTAATGATTTCATTGTTTAGTATATATATTTATTACATAAACTTTTAGACTTGTTGACCTTGACAGTACTTTTCTGTTAATGGGGCAACAGTCCTGCCGTGAAATATAGAAGGAAAAGTCAGCATGTAATTTCACTTTATGGTACGTTACAGTATGTAAGA